>NW_024067820.1:300000-493429 GCF_009389715.1 Phoenix dactylifera | reverse complement strand
GAGGTATATTGGGAGTTTGATTTACAGATCGGGAACACTTCCGATCTGCATAAAGTCTCAGCTTCTCTACTTTATGTATCTATTAAGTGTTTTCGGAAGGAAGGAAAAATGATATCAGCGCTATAGGTGCAAACCAAAAATGCATATAATTTCCTTAACTGAAATAAAATACCATTCAAGCAATGACCCTACTTGAAGGAAAAATATGTGGAATGTTTTTCTTTTTTTAAGGAAATTAATAAATTTATAAAATTTTAACTATATTTTTATTTTTAAAAAACTATATACTTTCTTTGTAGATGCATTTGGAAGGCATTCCTCAATATCATTTATACCAAATCTGCAACCAAATAGGAATATTTTTGTACCAAACATGCTTAGAAAACATTAAATACCATTTTAGAAGTGTCTTCCTGCCGCATGGTGCACATGATTGGTATAAATCATAAAATTTAGTATGCAGTAAATTGCAGTAGTAGTGGTCCTAGGAAATTCTCATGCGCACAAAAAGGAAGCCTATATTACACAAGAAGACTGTTTCAGAATGATCTCTCACATACACACAAAAAAAAAAAGAATAGATTTGGCAACCAAAATGCATCCTAATGGCCCATAGCTTGATTTTTTTAGGGTATGCATTTCCAATGTGTTATGCACGATTGGCTAGTAACACCATCGATTGGTGCAATGATAAAAAACTTAGACCGACAAAAAAAAGGCGCAGATTCGAGATTAAATATGTCCCAATACTGCTCCTTTTGAGACTCCAGATAGTCGAGACCATAACTAAATAATTATATATATATATAACACACACATATATATATATATATATATTATATATATATATATATTATAATACAGCAGGGCTCTTTAGAAGGTTGGAAGGGCAACTTGGTGTTTGTGCAGTCCACTTCTAGCCACCAGTGATACTAATGAAGCAATTATTCGTTTGAAGTAAGATATAAAGACACAGAGAGACTTTCTGTAAATCTCATCAAACAGTTAAATTATTTACAGAGGCTTTATTTTTGTGAAGTAAGGTTCATGTGGCCAAAAGACTCCAAGCATTCTTTTGTCTACTACTTTGTCACACGAAACAAACATGATAGGTCCTGGAAAGAGACTTTAATCTCTCATTTATATAGCACGGTCCTTGAAAGATTTAATTAAAACAATCCATGGTATGTTGAGAAAGAATATATATAAATTATTAGATAGGCTTTATTTTTGTGGAGTCCAATTTCACCTATGTAACTCTTAGAATTACATGTAAATATGTGAAATATTAGAAAAAGACATAGTTGATGCACAACAATGCATAGTATCTCTATCTCTGTACTTATTAAACTACAAGGAGAGAGAAAACTCAACCTCCTCAACCTCTATCTAAAATCCAAAAATATGAAAAATAATTATAGAAAAATCATCTGAAATATCCACAATTCTTTTTTTAAAAAACAAAGATTATCTACATATGTTAAAATTATCTAATATATTAAAAATATTTTAGAAATTTGTATATATCTAAATATATTAGAATTACCATGCATAGAAAAAAATTATTTTAGAAATCCGTGTTAAAGTTAATTTTAAAAATTTTTCTTTTCAAAAATATTTCCTTCAACATGCAGAGGGAAAAAAATTGAAATAAATTTCAAATTTGAGTATGAAAAATAATTTTTAGGAAGACATATTAAAGTTAATTTCGAAAATTTTTCTTTCATAAATATGTCCCTTCGTAGAGAAGAAAAAATAATTTCGAGTTTAACTGGGACTCTTCCTAACTATTTTAGAAAAAAATGATTTAGAGTTCTTTCAAAAAGCCATTAATTATTTTAGGAAACCGTGTTCAATTTACTTAGGGAAATTTTTCTTTCAAGAGTATTAGTCTCCATTTCTTTATTCTTTTACAAAAAATTATTGGCCGCTTAAAGTCCACGTACAAAAATAATACAAATTCAGATTTATTCTAGAAAACCATTACTAATTCCACGTATGTGGAAGAAACATCAAAATAAATTCAAATTTGGGTAGGACTCTTCTAATTATTTTAGAAAAATATTTCTTTCAGCAATATTTCTCTTCATGCACATGGAGAAAAAATTCAAAATAAATTTCAAATTTTAATGAGACTCTTCTTAATTATTTTTAATCAAATTTAGAGTTCTTATAGAAAGCTGTTAATTATGTTAGAAAGTCATGTTAAGTTAATTAGAAAATATTTCCTTTTAGGAATATTATCCTCCACTTCTTAATTATTTTAGAAAAAATATTGACCATTCAAAGTCAATACACAAAAAAAAAAAAATTAGAATTATTTTAGAAAGCCGAATTGTTAGCCCATTAGAGTCTGCATATAAAAAAATATATAAATTTAGAGTTATTTTAGAAAGTCGTTAACTAATTTCATGCATGTAGAAGAAAAAAATAAAATAAATTCAAATTTGAACTGAACTCTTCTTAATTATTTTTTTTAAAAATAATTCGTTGTTTAGAATCCATGCATGCATGCCCGAAAAAATAAATCAAATTTAGAATTATTTTAGAAAGCCATTAATTATGAAAATTTTCCTTTCAGAGAAATTTTCCTCATGCACGCAAAGGAAAAAAAATTTCCTTTCAGGAATATTGCCTTCCATGAAATTAGGGGGAAAAAATGAAACAAAGTTGGAATTTATCTTTCCCATGAGTGCCAATATTTTTATTAATGAGATGTTGGAACCAAAATGATAATTATTATTAAATACATTTCACTTATAATTTATTTTCATTCTATTTTTCCAAGAAGGTATTTATTATTCTATTATATAAATTTATTTTTATATTTTCACTATCTCCCCATGCATCATGCGGGTATCATTTTTCATTATTATTGATGCCTTTAGATGTTATGGCCGAATAAATAATGCGATGAGAGCTATCTATAATCATGTCAACTAATTTTATGAATGAATAATGTGATAATTGGTGGTTACAACAGCAACGATGGCACAAAAAACATTATAAAAATTGATCAGATAGCCCTAGCATACTATATTTGTTTCAAAGATCCCTAAAGAAATCCAGAAAAGGTTACTGGTGACAGACAACCCACATATACACAGGCATCTAAAAAAGGCTGAAATTATTCTTCATGATGTGGATAAGGACTTCATGTCAGCCTGTTATTATTTATATGGGCATGATTATCCCATTCCAGTGCTCAGTAAGCTAAATGACTGATGCTGGCATAAATTCAACATATCTGATGAACCCACAAACCAGTGATGAGTTTAATCAACTAAAAGTCGAAAAGGATTAGACTTAAATATCACCATGCCTTTCTTCATTATGAACTAGCCCAGTAGTCGTTAAGGTGCCCAGGCTTCACTAGAGAATAATTTTGAGCTGCAAGAATTTGAGGAAATCCTAAATAGATACGACAACAAGAGGCCAAGGCATTGTAAGAGAGGATGAACATTTATCCATGCAGAATACACATCGAAATCTGGACTATACTTTAGAGGGAACTAGACCTCAGAATTAGCTAAGAAGAAATAAATGTCAAAGTACCTATATGAGCATGGCCTTGCAAAGGGAAATAAAGATGGTTTTAGAAGTGAGAAGTTTCTGATATGCTCACTATAAAATGTAAAGTAAATTGTATAAAATTTAAAGTAATATTGATACCTTTACTAGAAAGAAGGCGACCTTATGGTATCAATCTGTTAACACAACTAAACTGCTAACAAGCTATAGCCCCTTTAACTTGGGCAAGAGCTCATGAACACTGACAATGATAGTGGGTTCTTGTATTTGAGTGGAGGAATTTGAGGCTTGAATAGGTTAAGCTATCAATACTCATAGATCCTTAACTAGTCAATTTTTATCTCATCAAGATATGGAAAAAGAATCGAGAATGAAAATAAAGATAATCTTAAGTCCATATCCACTAAAAATAAGTAGTCCCTATGAATCTGGGATTCCAAGATTTGAAAATTTTACACAGTCGCTAACCAAACTGGAAGCACTCTCTATGTCTGGACCTGATGATCTAAGGTCTCAATCAAAACAAATTGCATAAAGTAGAATGGAAATGAAACAAGGGACACATTTTAGGGGAGAAAGTAGCGCCAAAGAACTTGTGGCAGTTGTACAAATTAAAAAAAGTGGGATGAGCAACAGCTATTGATGAGATAATGTGGAGCATATCATGCTAAACTCTGAAACTGATCATCTCTAAGCTATATGAATTTCAATATAATGGTAAAACCAAGACGGCTTCAAGCAGAAGACTTTTTACAATTAACTAGCATTCATAATTCCTATTGTATTGCAATCAGTGTCAACATGCATCATTTAGAGGAAGGGTGGTGATTCAAAGACAGCTAATCCCATCTTAGTGTTTTGTGATGTCTGTGAGGCATGGAGGAATACAATTTTTAATGAAGAGGATTTGGTCTAAGAAAAGTACCACTGTTCAAACTAATAAGGCTTGTTTAATCTACCAAAAGTAAAATCCAGATTAATAACTACCAAAAAAAGTACAATCATCAAATTTGGGTAAGTGGAAGTGGCTATCACAGCATATGCCTACTTACAAATAACAGCTAATAATGCTAAATCTGGTAGAACTGCTTGTTCAGAACATTCAACGAAAGAACGGGCTTTCCAGTAGGAATGCATCCTAATGTTTTAAACTCAGTGTCAGTTTTGGCTTCAGTCCTATAGGACTTTGCCACTAATATATGAAAACTAAGTTTAAGAGTTACTTGTAACAACCCTTTTACTTTGATTAACCATATTTTGATAACACTAGTAACTATATCGTTGGAAAGGCTTGCATCTTGAGTATTGGCACCAAAAAAAATGCTATTAGTGGTTGCCATCATTGGATGCCCTGGATGTTACTATTATACAACATGCTCTCATATGTTCTGCTTGAAATGTCACAAGTGCCAATGCCTTTAATCTTGGTACAAGATCAATTCTCTCATCTTCTCACAACTGATTACTTATTCAAGTGCTACCTGCCCGATTATATTGGTCAACCATCATACTCACCATTAAATTAATCACAAAACATAAGCCAACCATTTCAATTTTCTACTAATATCCTTAAAGGGCTACATTCTTTAAACAAGTATCAACTTGATGAAAACAAATTAGATTGTAAGTGCCGCTTGATGGATGCTGATGTTCCGTGTTTCCTTGCCCTGGCATGTGATCACTAGGAATGTCAAACAAAAGAGCCAATTGCAGCAACTTGTGTTCTGCTCAAAATTCAAGCTTAGCTTGAATAGTAAACAAGCCGAGGACAAGCAAAAAATGAACGACTTGAACACGAGCTAGGCCAAGCACACTCATTATCAGCTCGATGCAGCTCAAAATTCTACTGTTGTTGACCACATGATATTTAATTTGAATAGATGTGATCTCTTTTTAGATTTAAAAATTTAGTATTGATACCACCTTGAAGCTGACCACAGCCGATGTGGCAGACCAACCAATGAGAGCTCGCCACGAAGCCTTCGATCAACTAGTCAAAGTCCGCCATATGGCCTACCCCAACGCGTGTGCAGAGCTCTTCAAATTTCAAACTTTCTCCTAGCTGGCGACAGCTCGGCTACAATTGCAAATGATTACGAGCATGCAAGATGCAATCAGTTACCAAAACGGCCAATCCACACGCCCAAACTTTTTAGCGACCCTCAGAGGACCTTTTAAGTAAATACTTTCAAGCCCTTTTACACTCTCGTGCTACCACTCTACCGCTCTCATAATACCTTCGTTGTTATTTGAGAGTCCGACTTAGGTATCAGAAGGTCCCTATTGGATACTCTCCGGCAAGAGGACATCTCTGTCATTGCTATTTCAGGTCGAATGCGGCGCTGAAGCAAAAGGTCCGAGCATGATCGCCTCTGCTCAGCACTACCTCGGGAGTGACCGGCATCAGAGCCATCGCCACCAAGCATAGCAACTACCACATCGCCACCTTAAAGACACATCGCGATCTTCAGCTGATCTTTATAGTTTGAGTAGCCGATCGTCTAAGCCTCTCCAGGAGCTCAGCCAACTACATGCCTTGGTCGGGCCGATTCCCAGCAGCAACAAGTATTATTTGATAATGTGTGATAAATACACTCCCAAATGTGGAAGGTCTAATTCTCTCTTCTTAGATGTAGATGTAATTTAAGGCGGGAGTGGTTATAACCTATAAACTAGGAAGTCAGCAACTGACACTCTATGTCTATCCATTATGGCCAAATAGTTGTCAGGGAAAAAAAGAAAGCATACAAACTGCTAGATTGCATTCTAAACAGTTTAGATCACCTAAATTTTTTTCCAAATGTTGCTCTAAGCCCCCAAGCAATTCCTCTCTCCAAAAGTGCACTAGTCACAAGCCCTAACCTCCGTCAACTTCCTATTTTCTCTCCACTTTTTAAATCTTAACTCTAAACCATTAAAAACTCCATGCCCTCGGGTTCCAAAATCCCAAACCTGTATGAGTAGGTCCACACCACCTTCTCCTTCTTCGTATATACCCCAACAACAGGTGCAATGACATGGGTTTTTCTTTTCTTGATAAAGATCTACCAATAAAAACGACATGGGGACCAGGGTCAACAATGAGCCAAGCTTAAGTCAGCTCCCATCCCAACTTGAAATGAGCTCGAGTCCCCATAACATTTTGACCTTAGATTGAGCTGGGGCCAGCTCACTCATGTTTGGCTCGTTTACACCCCTAATGATCACCACAATATACCATAAACGACAAGAATTCTTTATCATGCGATTTTGTGAAGGACCAGATTCTTTAAAAGAAACTTATTCAAACTAAACACGAAAAAAATACAGGTCCATTTGCCACTTCATGGCCACTGATTTTGGTGCTTGACTAGCATACCCTTTTTTTTTTAATTATCTAAACTATAAGCAACAAGCATGTCACCAATTTTATCATACAAAATCACATCTTCTTTTTTATTTTGGGTAAGTTCCCTCCTCCTTTATCACTAGAATCATTGATAAAAGAATACTGTTTTCATTGCTCCACTTACATATTCAGAAAATTTTCATGCTGTACAGAATAATTAATAGAATATCGTATCTTTGGATGCCACTCCAAAGTGACAACTTTAACACATTCTACATATCTCGCATCATCTCAAAAATACCAAAAGACCTTAATGGAATCAAGAAACAATGAGGTTATACATCTTTATGCTACGTCCTCAATTATTTTGTGCTTTACTGATGCAAAGCAAGCCTTCCATTTACAAATAAGTAGTAGTGTAGCCTATATATAGGTAAAGTTACTCATTGCAACTGAAGATGCAGAGAAGAAACCTTGAAAGCTCACACTAGTGGGACTGATGTCAAAAAACATACCCTTTATGACTGACCTCTAACACGATCATTTGCCTATGAGCAAGATACTTAGCAGTTCTTAGCTGCGCCAATCACCAATAAATCGAAGCGGCCACTTCAACACACACATGAACGTACACATGCATGTCTGTAGCTGGTTCTCAATGTAACAATTATGGATCCTATTATTCTGGAACCATAATGTTGCTCAACTACCAACTTGATCTTGTTTTAGTTAAACGGAAATGCGAACTTTCTCCCTTCCTCTTTTCCTTTTTATACATTATCTAATTTTCTTAGTGGGAACAACCTTTTCTTTTCCCCCGCTTTACTTTCCCTTAGCTCCAGATCCAAACCTCAGGAACATGTTTAGTAATAAATCCGAAGCCATCGTAGCAATCTGCCCCCTAATCCCTCCAAACCCATCAGAACCATTTCGATCCAAAGGAATAAGCAAATGAAATTTAAACATAAAAAAAGATGAAGAAGATTCTCCCACATCGAAAAGAATAGCACAATAACCATACCATATCACAGAGAATTTATTTATACCCACAAAAAAATTTCTCTCAAAACAGCGAGAACAGATCGAAATCATGCACGGATACCAATTTTCTTAAAACACCCAAGGAAAATGCTGGGAAGGAGAGCTTACAGCGTCGATCGGTGGATTAGACAAGTGAAGTATGAAGCGATTCCGAGATCCGAGATCCGAGCTCAGGCTGGAAAAGAAGAAAAGCTCATAAACTTTGAGAGAGAGGGACCTCTAAATTATAGCCGTGGCCGCTTCTAGTTCTACTTTTGACCGGACCGGCCAACTAAACCGGTCGAGTCCTCGATCTCCGAGGTCTTTGGTTCCGTCGAAAACCGGCCGAAGCAATCATGGACCGGACCTGAGGTGGAGTCCAACCGGTTGAGGGAAACCGGCCCGCTTGCCGTGTAGCATAAAACAATCCTACACTCTTCCCAGTGTCCGTGATTCCCATCGACTGCTAGGGTTCTCACGAGACATCGAGGAGACGCCGCAAGTGGCCGGTCTTAACCCAGGTATCTCTCTTTCTCTTTCGGATTATTATGAGAAAAAAAAGATGACATTGCAATGATTAGATTCGGCATGGTATCATCCCTACGGGGAGATTTCTTTTTTGACCGAGTTGGTCGTGGGATCGGTGGGAAATTAAAGATGGAATCTAAGGAAGTGAGTTGTCTCCAAAACTTTTTTTTTAATGTAAATTTTTTGAAATTTGAGTGTTATAGGCATGGATTGATTTGCTAGGATAAGCCAATCGCCTTATGGGCAGCTTAAAAGAAGAGAGAATGGAAGGATTTGGTTCATCAAGTGTTATAAGTTGAGTCCGGTTGGATTTCGGAGATCGGGGCAAGGTTAGTGCGTTTCCTTTGTTTAGATCTTCTGTTAAAGGAATTTGTTTAGATCTTCTGTTAAAGGAATTGGGTTCGATCTTTATTGACTGTATTTAGATTTAGAGTTTTGAAACTAGGGCTTGCTGTGTTTCCTTTGTTCCTGTCCTTTTTGGATCTGGTTGTTGCTTGTTGGCTGTTGTTATCCTTTATCAGCTCCATGATGGTATGTGCCGTGCTTTTATTCATGAAAATCATGATTATATTCCTATTTTTGTTAGAAATTTACTTCATGAAAACTTTAAATGAAAACTTGAATGATATATGATATATGATCATACATGGTATAATGCATTGTATTGATGTTATTGCAAATTTGACCAATATCATTATAGCTTATAACATTCTAGTGTGTAAAGAGGTTGCCGTACGTATGTTATGTCTAATGAACATTAATTTATGTTTACCAAAAAAATAAGTGGTCTGAGTACTGCTGCTATTTCTGCTTTTGTTTTTCTTTTATTATGGCTAATGATGGTCGTTTCTGGGGATTTGCATAAAACAAGCCTGGCCGGAAAATATTCTAAAGATTTTTGATATGTCAGATTTTGGTTAATCTTTAGCTGGACCCTATGTCACACACCTGTAGCCCTCACTATGTTTTGGAAGCAAATTAGAATTTGACAAGTTTCTTTCCAAGTTTGGGTTAAGTTGGATAAACTGAAGGCTAATTTGCCCTGTTTCTGTGGATACAGTTGGTCCCACTACCTTTAGACATAGCAACATGTCCAATATTTCAGGTTCTTGGAATCCAAGTCCGAATCGTCCAATCTCACGTGATCTTCATGTGACCAGCACGTGTCTTTATATTTTGTTATCCTAGGAAATTTTGTCGTCGAGTCATTGAGATGTTTTAAACCCTAGCTGGTCCCTTAGAACCCTTTACTTTTAATCCTTCAAGGCATCTTTTTGAGGTATACTATCTGTCAAAAAAAAAACCCTAATTTTCTGTTTCCGATTGGAGATTCTCTAGTTGTTTCCTTATTGTTCTTATTCTAATTTGTGATGCGGGCCTATCCAGATATCATCTGAATCCCCCCAGTCTTCAACTACTGCAGTCCTTGGAAATCAAACTGTGTTTTTTTTTTGTTTTTTATTTTTTTCAGATTTGAAGGAAATCAAAGTGTTTTAGATTTATTGATGCATTGAAGCAAAGAGAGTTGCTTCCTGAGAGGCTGTTTAAGTATGAGGCTGAGATATAGAATAGCCACATGTGATTAAGATTAGGTATTTTGCTTGATTACTGGTTCTGAGAAGTGCTTATAGTGGCCTTCTAGTTTTTGGGTATCATCAGTATATTATAGCATAGAGAATTGGGTGTGGAAGAGGCGTAAGCCTTAGGTTTAAATATTGCATATTTTTGGTTTGATTGAAATTAGCTCTAATGCTCAACTTATGGGTTTAAGGAGTGTGCTTTATCTCCCCTGATGGTCTTTGTGATGAGGATATTCTTCAAAGAAGTTGATCAACTTTCTTCAATTGTTTGTTATGGCTATTTTGGATAGAAATTTGGGGACAATATGTGGATAGGTTATTGATGGGAATATTTATATTGTACTGATAGCTTTTTTACCTTCAGAGCAGAGCTTCACTGTCAAAGAAGAAACCTTTGTATGAACTGTAATTCAGGAAAGGTTCCATATGAATTTTGTTTAAAACGTGTAAAAAAATGAAATAAGTGCAAACATCTGGTTAGAGGAGCACTAGGATTTAGTTTACTTAATCGTAATTTATACTTTGGCTTGGATGCCATGCTGTTAAATTTTGTAGTTGTTCAAAGTATCCTCTCAATTGGTTGATCTAGAGTCTTCAATTACAGATTGAAATTATCTGATGTCTCATAACAGTTCTTGAAGAATTTGAGAATTCTTCCTCATGGTTGGCTCTGTAGTTTGGGATGATAGAAGAAATTTTTATAAAATATTAGTTTTGGAGGCTAAATTTTTATGGGTAAATATTAGTCTACATGTTCATTTTTATTTGAAGAGGCTTGCTATCTGCTGGAAGAGTTCTATTGTTTGTGATCCTTTTTTATGTGTGTTAAATTTCCATTTCTGTTTTGTGGTCCTCTGGTGATTTTACTTCCCAATTCAATATGGGATGGGATCATGGCATATTGTCTAACCTCTGTTTCCCTTGTTGGTTTCAAATTGTTATTTACTGCTTGCTGACAAATTTTTATTAATGTTCCAAAGTTGTAAAACAATATAGAATTGAGACCATAGGAGTTCTAATGGGATGGTGGAGAGAGAAACCTATTCTTAGTTATCAGTATTTCGTCCCTGAAATATCTTTCTTGAGACCCCTTTATTACTCTTCCTAGGATAAGATAGATCCTGATGCAAACTAGGGCAGTTGAGTCTTAGATTGAAATTTAATAGTATAGTAATACTCTAAATACAGTTTCAAGTCCTTCAAACCATAGCCGTTTGGGTCCATAACTAGGATTTAAATATCTGTTATATGGTTGCTTTTAGACTCACTTGGATGGACGTGCTAGAACCTATAATAGCTTGTTTGGACCAAGTTATGACAACTTGAATGTGCTATGATTGGATTTTGGATATAAATATCTTCATTGTTTTCTCTGGCCATAACTTTGGTTCAAGAATAAGAATCATTATAATTTAATAAATGATATAGGTTAAATCTAGATTTAAGGGTTTAATTTATTGTGCAGCCCTTTTAAGTTAGAGAAAATTGACGGTCTCACTCTTTATTCTGCTGCTTGGTGTGTTTCTTCACCAGATTGGGCTCCATTTTCATGGGGCTTGATCAAACTTGTTCTCTTTTTCTTGCTTAAAATCTGATAGGAAATTAGATCTAGCACCTTTTGAAAATTGGTCATCAAATTTGCTTCTTACTATCTCCTGAAAACCCAATTATGTGTCTTCTTTCATGAAGTTTAATTTCTCTCTCTCTCTCTCTCTCTCTCTCTCTCTCTCTCTCTCTCTCTCCCCCCCCCACCTTAGTGGTGATTTGAACTTTGCTAAGTTTGTTGAGCCTCTTGATTTGAGCCTACTATATCTAAGCATGGGATTTGATTAACATGGTGACCTTGTTATGGAATTTTGGAATTTTTCTGCTTTTTGATGAAATGAGATCTGGTGTTCGGTATGCACACAAGATTATTTTTTCTGTAGATATAAATCCTTTGTGGGTTCATGGGAACTTTCCTAGTCCGTTGTGATGATGAGATTGTAGCAGTTGACCGCCTTTTTCACTTGCTTTCCATGATTGTTCTGAACAGAAATATAGAGGTAGATGATCAATGGAACAGTTTATGTTAAATCTTATATGTGCTCTTCTTCATGGAGTATATAGGGTTCTTCCTCTTGAGGGAATGATCTCATATTGGAAGAAAGAAACTATTGATTGTCACTCAAGTTCTGATCCAGCCACCTGCTAAATATTTGAATGAGAATTTTTAGGCGGTCCCTGTTGGAGGGAACCCTGTTCACAGGGTTACCAGGATTGTCTTTGGCTAGTGGAAGTCAAGACTTTTCTTCATGTAAAATTCCAATAACACGCTCTGATATTGTTATTCTAGTGGTGCATTTCTTTTTTGGGGGAATACTATTGGGTGTTAGCTTGAAATTATTTGATATTGTTGTAGGATGATAAAAAAAATTGAGAGTATACTTCCACTTGTAGTGGGGTGCGAAGTTTGGTTATTGAGGAAACTTTCTCTTGAAAGTTGAAATAACGATTCTTTTTAGTGTGATCTCATGTTTTTCTAATTTCCTATTATGTTTTGCAACATTCTTTACTTTGGGTCTTAAATTATGTTAAAAGAATATTTCCTTTAAGTGTGATCTCATATATTTTTGTTTGGTCAAACATTTTTGTGATATTCTCTCCTTCACATTTTAGATTACATGGAAGGTTGAGACCAAGGAAGGCCAAACCGGCCCGACCCCGCCCAGTTCTGCTCGTACCAAGCCGACCTAGTGGAAAACCGGGTCGGTTCGCCTATTGAAACCGGTTCCGGCCCTAAACCGGCTGGAACCAGTTCCGGACCAACCAACACTGACCGAACAAGGCCAGAACCGAACCGAAACCGTTCAAAACTGGCCAATTGTTCGAACTTGGTGCGAACCGAAGTCGACCCGGTTCTCAACTGGGCCTCCTCCCCTTTCTTTATTTGCTGATTAAAATATGTTAGGAAGGCAGGCCTGAGAAGGTCTTTCCAACATCGTTTCTAAGATCTCTGGCTTTTTTTCTTTTCCTCATGACGAAAATCACACTAATTCAGCATGATTGAAGGAAGATCCAGGCCTAAATAGGGTGTGCTTTCTCTTTTCTATCTCATTTCTTCAAAAAAAATTGGGGGGGGGGGGTGAAAAAATAGCTCGAAATTTGCAAAATAATTTGGAGCGCATTTCTTATGGGATGAGCATACAAGACTACAACGCCGCTTAGTTAGAGGGGTGGGTTGATGTGCCTCCTGACTATGCTAATGATCCGGATATCTACGAGAGGCATTGCCACTCGACGAGATTTTAGATCGGTGTGTATGTTGTGCTTTAAATATATGTAATTGATTGTATTGTTTTATATTTTTCACCTCACTATTGATTTGAGGATATTTTATGTTGCTTCTTGTAGCATGCAGCATCTCACTAATCATTTTATGATTTATATTATTTTAAAACAATAACATGCATCATTTAGGTTAAACCGGGATCGTAGAAATATCAAATTAGACTTAAAATCATTGAAAAAGTTCAAAAAGATTGATTGCCAATTAAATCAACTTGAAAAACTCTAAAAAAAGCTGGACGTGCTAGTACGAAACCGACATGCCCAATCATACTGTGTGTCGGTACAGTAGCGGCGGAAAACTCTATAAAAAAAAATTGGGCATGCCAATATGAAACCAGCACAGCCTAGCCTACCATGTCAGCACGGTACCGAACTGGTACCGTACCGACCTGTCCGCCGACCGATATGGATTCCGGTATTGATTCGGCGGACCTTGGTTGAGACCCTTTGCCTTTTCTTATTTTGATTGTATATTTACTAGGTCTTGGACAAGATTTTATTAACACTAGGAAGTAGGAAAGAAAGATATTTGGATTAGGAAATCAAGAACACGAGAGATCTTGTGGATGGAATAGTTAAAAATTTGCATTTATGCCGAAACATCTATTAGTTGGTTGGTACATCAGGGAATGGAAATGGATTTTTCTCTTTTGTTCATCTCTTCACCCATAGTGACAACTTTGTAGCTTTTACTTATAGCTTGTGTATGATCAATGTCTGAAATCATGCTACCCCAGTGTCAAGTGTGCTGCATCTATTGTGTTTTGAAATGCTATATGCATGTATTTTGTATTACGCATATAAAAATATGATAGGTAATACACACCATATATGGGGGCAGTTGAATAACAAAGTTTGTTCGAACTCCTTAACGGTTATTTTGATTTTTGTGGAAAATGGACATATATCAGCAAGTGTTTCTCATTATTGTAGTTGCTTGTATTTAGAAAGTAATAATGCTTGATGGTATCTGATAGTTAGTATATATTTATATGTGCATTGTTGGTAGTGTTGTAGGCATGGCCATAAGCATGTTCCAGTGAGATAGATGCTGGGAACCTACAACTTGCCGAATTTGTATGTTTTGGAAATCAGATATTTCTGCAGTTTTTTTTAATGGGGATTCATTTTATTTGTGGTGTCAGATGGTTCCATATGAGATTACATTTACTATTGATGCTCTTATATGAATGCTTATGAGATAACTGTCTTATTTTCTGCAGGTGCATCTTGTTGCTACCCATATGATTTAGCATCCGTTCTTTGTACGCAAGGTTCCTTCATTATGTGAATTTGAAATCCAGTAACTAATTAATAGAGAAATGGCAGATTCGGTAGTATCAAGTTTTTGGGGCCCAGTAACATCAACTGTTGAGTTGTGCGAGGAAAACTATACCCATTCATCTTATATTGCGGAATTTTACAACACTATATCCAATGTGCCTTGCATACTTTTGGCACTCATTGGACTTATAAATGCCTTGCGACAGCGCTTTGAGAAAAGATTTAGTGTTCTTCATATATCCAATATGATACTTGCGATCGGGAGCATGATATTTCATGCCACATTACAACATGTGTAAGTTTTTTATCCCTGTAGACCAGTATTTTGCAATATTCTTTTGTTATTGCTGTAGATCATTGTGTTCAGTTTTGCAATTTTCTTCATCATGTCTATGTCCTCCAATTTTACCAGCATCCTCTCAAATTCTTAATAATAAGGCGAAAAAGTTGGGTGTTTCTACCCATAAACTTCTGATGTATCTAACAGGAAAGCCAAAATTATATGTAGATCTCTCTGCTTTTTGGCTGACATAAAATTAGAAAATTATCTCTAGCCTGCTATACATCAGTCTGCACAAATTGTTTCCATTATTTATGAATTTCAGTCCTTCCAAAGTGCTATCCCGGTGCTGGCGAAGTCATTATAGCTAATGCCATTTGCGTTCATTGACACAGATATCTGAGTCTTATCTAAGCCATTAGTATCTGATTTGTTGCTTGCTCTCTTCGTGTTTTGAATCTAATGTATCTGCCAAAGTTGAAGATTGTTATAATCTTAAGGATCCCATCTAATGTATTTTCATGTGTTTTGAATCTAATGCATCTGCCAAAGTTGAAGATTGTTATAATCTTAAGGAACCAATCTTATAGGATTGATGTGTTTAGTTAAATCACTATGATAAGTATGAAATTATCTAAGTTGTGATGTATGCTTACATCTGCCAGCTTTTTTGTGCTTGATAGATAACTGTTGTACTTCTTATGTAAAAATAGATCAAAATCAAAGCATCAAGGTCAGCTCTAATAGCCTTTTGTTTGCATCTCTGTGAACTTTTTCTCTTTTTTTTTTTAAGTTGAAATATAGAACAAGCACTTTTTCGTTATGGTTGGTAGATATTGATATGGCCACCAAAACTAGGGCAAGAGACTATCAAGATTTTATAATTTAAAAGTTGTTGAAGATGGCAATGAATGATCCAACCATGACCATGCCTCTCTCCCACTTTCCCTCCCCCCCCCCCTCTCTCTCTCACTAATATAATCAGCTCTAACTTGCCTTATTTGTTGTTTCTTTTACCTTGTTGTTACATTCAACATTATTCTAATTTCTATCTATGCTCCTTTTGAACTTGAATCTTCGGCTGTTACGAGGTGACTCGGAATGCATGTTTAAGTTTTATAAATGCTTAGGACTTTGAAAATTTACCAGATTATTTAGAAAGTACAGGTGTCACACAGTAGCCTTTCTGGAATGTCCATATAAAGTATACATTGGTAAATATAGTGTGACTGTTTTTTTTAACTTCGAAGTTGATTGTGGATATCCTAAAATGCAGTTCAGCATTTTAGGGGGAATTAGGAACATTATATACTAGTCATGCAGAATGATGTTTAAAGGATTCCTATTTTGTCAGCCACCAAAAAAAAAAAATGGATGGCTTGAGGAAGGGTAATATTGCTGTTTGGCTAGCAGTCATGTTTAAGTTTTATAAATGCTCAGGACTTTGAAAAGTCGCCATTTGGAAATTGATTATTTAGAAAGTATAGGTGTCACACAGTAGCTTTTCTGGAATGTTCATATAAAGCATACATTGGTAAATGTAGTGTGAGTGACAGTTTTTTTTCCTTCAAAGTTGATTGTGGATATCCCAAAATTCAGTTCAGCATTTTAGGGGGAATTAGGAACATTATATACTGGTCATGCATGATGATGTTTAAAGGATTCCTATTGTGTCAGCCACCAAAAAGAATTTGGATGGCTTGAGGAAGGGTGATATTGTCTGGCTAGCAGTCATAGCGGGGTTCATCAGGTCTGTATGCTTAGCGGCGTCGAAGACTTTTCTCAATTGGACGGAAGTACCTGCTGATCTTGGTTGCAGCTTTTAAATCTCCATTAAGTGGAGTATGATTTGGCCACAGTTATTTAGGCACTTGTTTTCCAGTAATGGATATTTGCTTAATTAGATAATACTTTTCTCTGGATGCTTTGAATTTTCCCATATTAAAAATGGCATAGTTTGATGATTACAAACAGGGACGTAAATATATATATATATATATATATATATATATATATATATATATATATATGTGTGTGTGTGTGTGTGTGTGTGTGTGTTTGTAAATGTATATGTATATGTATATATTCATTTTGAATATTGTTTTACTAATAGAGGAGAGGATGAAATTGTGGGAATGGGGGAGTTTAGGATTCGATTAAGAGGGAGAATGTGGTGACTGGATTCGAATGTTGAAATCTTATTTATAACAAACAAATTGGGAATGCAATATTCCAGTTTTGCCCATGAAAACAATCTGTGGTAACATATTAACTCATTATATTGCCCTCAAATGTCAGGCCTAAAGACCTAGTGCTTATTTGTTTATATTTGTAATGGTAGGTGTTATGTGACATTGTAAAATGCTAGACATGTATAATCTGATATATCAGAGGTGTTGGAAATGAACTTGTACCCTGCATTGGTGCAACAGACTTTCTAAGAAGTCCATGTGTCCTTTCCACACTAGGGACACTAGGCTTTGAATACCACTGATGTTCTTTCTACTGCCACTTGAACAATAAATTTTTGATTAAATTAGTAGTTTCCTAATCTTTTAAATTCCACTTCATTAACAATTTTTTGTTAAATATGAAAACCTGCTAAACATTGAATCCTCTTATCTTTAAGTTTATGTGATCACCTTTTACTCCACTTTCAGACTACAACAGAGTGATGAAACACCAATGGTATGGGAAATGCTGCTTTACATTTATGTCCTTTACTCACCAGATTGGCACTATAGGAGTACGATGCCTACTTTCTTGTTTCTCTATGGTGCTGCCTTTGCCATGGTCCATTCACTGGTGCGTTTTCAAATAGGATTCAAGGTGCATTACTTTGTATTGTGTCTTCTCTGCATTCCTCGGATGTACAAGTATTACATCCAAACTAAAGAGACAGCAGCTAAGCGGCTCGCCAAACTCTATGTGGCAACAATACTTTTGGGGACTCTATGCTGGTTGTTTGATCGCATCTTCTGTAAGAAACTCTCTCATTGGTATATAAACCCACAGGGTCATGCCTGGTGGCATGTGCTTATGGGATTCAACTCATACTTTGCAAACACATTTCTCATGTTTTGCCGTGCTCAGCAACTAGGATGGCAACCCCAGGTCGCCCACCTATTTGGTTTCTTTCCTTATGTGAAGATTCAAAAACCAAAGAAACAGGAGTGACAGCAGAGGAACAATTTTCTGAAGTGTTTGATGCTGGTTTCTTTTTTGACTCTGAAGACAAATGTTTAATTTTAGCATGCGGGCAAGCAAAGACATTTTGTATATGGACATCAGTGATAAGGACTAGTGGTTTGACTGATTTTGTTAGTTTTCAACATCAACTGGCACTTGCTATGTATCATACTTAATTCTTCAATTTGTGGAGATGGGTTGGAATCGTCTTCTTTTATTTTCTTTGTTTATGCAAAATATGTAGTCTTCTGATTGTAGATTTAAAATTGAATTCAATTTTTTTTTCAATCTACCGAATCTTATGGAGCAAAGTTTCCTGCTTCCTCAGTTGTACCAAGAATTTCTCGATGATAACTTTGTTGTACAGCTTGTTTTCCTGTTAAAATAGCATCTGTTTAGTTGCTCTGATGCACACAATCTGGAGTGCTCCAATGCTCATGTAGTTGTTTTAGCAGCTAGATCTTCTAATGCCTTTATTTGATGTTTGATGGCTTCTGAGCTCCGGTGGAACAGAAAAAGGTGATGGATGGTCAACTAAAACTTACATAAAAAGTATTGTGAAGTAAATATTCAGTCTCATGTTTGTATTTCTGGTTCTGCCTCGATAGCTCTTAATGTTGTGATTACTCTGTTTTCCTTTTCTTCCACCTACATAACAGGAAAAGTACTGAATCGAATGTTTCTACATAGCTGGTTGTCCGCGTAACTGTGTAATCATGTCTCTTCATCTTGTAGGAGTTTCTGGGATGAGCAACAACTACAGCAGTTGTCGAAGTTTTATATTTGGGGATGGCTTCCATACAAGAACAAGTTTGCAAATGTTAGATGCCTTGATTTTATGGTACTTTGTCAAGCTGATATAAATGGATACGATAAGAAAGAATAGATGTGATTGGTAACTGTGACAACATAGATGGTCCTCATGAGCCATTATTTTATGATTAACCACTTCAGATGTTGACCAGAATTGAAGATAAGAAGGTTTGACGGTTATATTGTTGGATTCTTTTTTTTCTTTTGCTTGGCTTAATTTCCTGACATTTTTAAATGAACCATTTTATTGGCAGCTTGTATAAGATATGCAGCTAAGGTTTATGTCTCATTTGATAAGATTGCTGAATGGCTTGCTGGTAGGTCGGCCAGGTTACATGAAGACTTCTCGTGGGAATCTAATCTTTTGCTTTCTATGGGTCTTTGATCTACATGTATACTCTGAGTTACATCTTCTAAGAAGATCATATAACTTCATCAAAAAAAAAGGTTCATATCTGTTGCAGGCCTGCTATATGGTGTTAGTTCTTAGGGATCAGACGTGTTCCCATACGACAAATGCGTGAGAATACCGCCAGTGCCCTGACCAATTTCAGTCCAAAAAGTTTGTCTAAACCCAGACATGATCATGAAATCAATGAAACGATTCCAGCCAAATGCCGAACTTGCTTATGGAACCATCCTCGGATGGAGGCCTGACGACCAACTGAAGACATCCATTTCAACCCTGCTTAAACACACCAAATAAACGGGCGAATTAACATGTAACTAACCCCATGACTACAGAGAAAGACATGGTTTCCATCCAAAATGGTCCCAATTACCAACCAGAGCTTAGCCTAGCAAATTTGGGCTCCCCTTCTCTCAGAGGGATTCTAAGATTCAAATATTCTAGCATGCGTGCAAATGTGGATGCAAGTAACTATCTGGAACGGAAGCTATGGAGCTTGGGACATGAGCCAAAGTTGGGTCATCTTCTAATGAGGACATATGCCAAAGCGCAAAGACTTGTAGAATATAGGAGAGTCAAGCTTGGCAAAATATCTAGGATGTGTTTATCTGACTAAGTTGCTGAAGTTCTCACCATATTTAGCCACTGTCCATGTCTCATCTTTACCACTAAGCACTTCAATTTATCTGCGCCTAGTATGGCACAAAACCTAATGTGACCCACTGCACCTTATTTAACAACCATCCTCCATGATCGGATGATGTGGTGCCCATCAAGGAGTCCACAGCACATATCACAGAGCTAACTTACCACATGGGGGGCAAATTATACCCTACGCCGTGTACTAATGTGGCTATGTACCATACCAATCAGCTTCTTTTCTATGACCAATTACTGAGATGAGCACATAATAAATAAGACCCAGAGACTGGGTGATTGGTGTGGTGCACGGCCACGTGGTGCATGCGGCATGGGGTATAATTTTTCTGGAGCTAATTATAACATGTATATGGCATCTGGCCCTGCAATATCTTCATATCTTGAATTTGACAACAGACATCGACCATGGTAGGTGATAAGCACGTAGCATTAAATAGAAAACATTGACAGAAGAAAAAAGGTGTTGAATGAGTCCAAATAGGGTGAATTGACGGGAAGAAAAAGGATACAGGTAAGATGCGTATATACTTGTCCCTAGAATATCTTAAATATCTTCAGATCTAGAATATGACAACAGAGACGTCAACCATGATAGGAATAAGCGTGTAGCCTAAAATAGAGAATATTAGAGGAAGAAAAACAGGCATTCAAAGAGTCCAAACATGATGACTGGACTGTAAGAAAAAAAATGCACACCTTGAGCAGTATTGCATGTAATATCAGGTCCCGGAAGCAGAGAAACCTTTAGGTTCCGTGTTCTATCATTGACATGATTTCCACCCCTTCCACTTTTAGCATACATGCATTTATAGAATATTTATAGTAATGAAGCTCAAATTACAGTATTTTTTTCCTCAGATCACTTATATGGATTAAGTATAGGGTAGTTGAGTCTTGTAAATCAGTAAGCACATTCTTCTTCAAATTGTTTATCCGTCAACAATAGTTCGATAACTCGAACAAGTAAATTAGGGGATGGTGTTGTTTGCCATGAGTATTTCAGATACTTTTCTCTCACCCTGTTTTCCTCAGAGAGTTCTCTTCTTGGGCATGCAGAATATTAAAACAAGCCCAGTCTTCACTGTTACCTCAGAACAGATTGATGAACAAATTTTCGACAGACATTGTCACCAGCTCACCGTCCTTTTCTCCCAGCAAACTCCTCCCAGCATTTGTAACATGGGTTATCCCCAAAAAATATGTTGTTCAAAAAAAAAACATGGGTTGTGAAAACAGATGTTTGCTTTTAAAAAAAAAACATGGGTTGTGAAAACAGATGTTTGCTAAACTTCACAATATAAACTGATGCATTTGCACAACCCAGTACAGAAGACATTACTCACTTAGTAAGATACATCATCCATACTAAATTGTATCTTCTTGATATAGTTGATTTTGTCAAACCTTGATGCAACAAAGGTAACATCAAGATAAGAAAATGTAGCCTAACAGCTCTACTATCCAAAGAAGTGCTTGGTCATCACCTTGTTATGTCAGTTGCAATAATTGATGAAACAAACAACATATATCTTCTCTAAAATGTTACATGAAATTTACGGAGCAACAAATATAATGCATCTTTCCCAAGGCATAAGATCAAGATTCAAGCTAATGCAATAACAAAGGAAATGCCCTAGATAAACACTCCAAAGTCTACAAACTCTACGATATGCAATCCACATGCTTCCTTGTACAAGGAACATGCAAAACATCCACATGCTTGCACATATGAAGCCATTTGCAGCAAATAGGTGCAGGCATGTAAGGTTATTAGGTAGCCAATCTACAAGAAAAAGAAGGATCAAGGAAATGCTCAAGGATGTCTCATGAAGAGCGATCACAACCAGTGAGAAGTACCAAGTAGCTGGAGAATAAGAGTCAAAACAGTGTAATGTTTTTGATAGGGTAGCTCTGCAGGTAAGCTAATACGGCACTAAAAAGAGCAGAAGTATCATGGTTTTGTAACCAAAGATAGTGATGAAGAAGTTAGAATTATGGAATCCGAAAGAACAAAATTGGTTCGGATGACAAGCATATTCAGAGAAGACAGGGAGATAGAATCAGTCCCAAAAGACTTTTTTTAAGTGTGACAAGAAAGAAGAACCTGTTTGGACCTATTCAGGTCATAGGGGGAGAAAAGGTTGATATAATACGTATATATACCCAAAGAGCTTTACTCGAGAAGAATATGGATGAATAAGTTCGATGATCTAACAGTGTAAGGGAAGATTTACATTAATTTACCATGATCTACGCAATTTTATCTATCTAATATTTATAGCCGTCTTTAAAATGTTGGAAATCCACATACCAAGAAATCTATGTTTTCTTTCAGGATTCTAGATCACATCTAGAGGGCTATCTTTTTGGTGGATATTAGCCAATTGAAGCTATGCATCACTGACCCTTACAATGTTAAATGGTCTAAAGGAGTGTAAATGATTGCTTGGATCGCTCGATTTCCTTGAAAAAAATGGCCAAAATGTTTAAAAGATTTATAACTCAAGGGATCAAGTAGGAAATCTCCATGCATGCCTACCAATTTACAGAGTTGTATATTTTGTAGCTCAGAGAGAGAAAGAGAGAGAGAGAATCAAGCTTATCTCCATGTCGGGATGTGAAGGTGCATATAGAAAGAGAGGAAGATGTAGAGAAGATCTTTGAGACATGCCTGAAGTTAACAGAATCTTTGATTTGATATAACTGAATACATCCTTTGACAACTTGCACGCTAAGAAAATCATTGCCTTTTATTCATTGTGATTAGATGAAAATACCTCCCTCATAGTGCAGTTAATTACAAAAGCAAGATAGACAAGAAACTTGATAGAACGAAACAGTCCAAGAGACAATAAACAGAAATATGGTTACATTTCAAGCTTAGGTGCTATGGAAGGCATGCATATACCAAAAGGGAGGTGAAAAATCTAATCAGGTGGCTGTTGATGACTTAGGGTGAGATTTCCTACAGACATTGTGAGCTACTTGAGCCAAGATTGAGGACTTTCAAAGACGGCAAAAAATTCCCAAATTTTCACTACAAAAACTACAATTAATCCTAATAATATAAAACGGGTATTTTAACAAGTTTATTTTTTTTTCATATACTGTCAAATATGGATAATCAAGCCATCCACGAATATACCGATCACCTATAATCTTTAGTTTCTTTACAGCAAATTAGATGCCAACCCATCTTGAACTGTGCATAAATTAAGAAAGCTAAATTATATATATTAAGGAAATGGAGTTCAACTTTAACAATTCTTGGAGAAGGAAGAAATTTATGAAACCTCATGAAACCACCAGGTGAACCAACAATGAGGCAAAAGGCGGGGAATGTTTCAATCCTGCTAGTAATAGACATCACAAGCTATGTTGAAACCATCCTCTTAAACATGGGGTATAATTTTTCTGGAGCTAATTATAACATGTATATGGCATCTGGCCCTGCAATATCTTCATCAACAGACATCGACCATGGTAGGTGATAAGCACGTAGCATTAAATAGAAAACATTGACAGAAGAAAAAAGGTGTTGAATGAGTCCAAATAGGGTGAATTGACGGGAAGAAAAAGGATACAGGTAAGATGCGTATATACCTGTCCCTAGAATATCTTAATATCTTCAGATCTAGAATATGACAACAGAGACGTCAACCATGATAGGAATAAGCGTGTAGCCTTAAATAGAGAATATTAGAGGAAGAAAAATAGGTATTCAAAGAGTCCAAACATGATGACTGGCCTGTAGGAAAAAAATTAAACTCGGTTAAATGTACACCTTGAGCAGTATTGCATGTAATATCAGGTCCCGGAAGCAGAGAAACCTTTAGGTTCCTTGTTCTATCATTGACATGATTTCCACCCCTTCCGCTATTAGCATACATGCATTTATAGAATATTTATAGTAATGAAGCTCAAATTAGAGTATTCTTTTCCTCAGATCACTTATATGGATTAAGTATAGGTTAGTTGAGTCTTGTAAATCAGTAAGCACATTCTTCCTCAAATTGTTTATCCGTCAACAATAGTTCGATAACTCGAACAAGTAAATTAGGGGATGGTGTTGTTTGCCATGAGTATCTCATATACTTTTCTCTCATCCTGTTGTCCTCAGAGAGTTCTCTTCCTCCTTGGGCATGCAGAATATTAAAACAAGCCCAGTCTTCACTATTACCTCAGAACAGGTTGATGAACAAATTTTCAACAGACATTGTCACCAGCTCACCATCCTTTTCTCACAGCAAACTCCTCCCAGCTCAACACAAGATGCTTTCCTCCAGTGGCCCCTCTCACTTGTAACATGGGTTGTCCCCAAAAAATATGTTGTTCAGAAGAAAAAAAAACATGGGTTGTGAAAACAGATGTTTGCTAAACCTCACAATATAAACTGATGCATTTGCACAACCCGCTATAGAAGACATTACTCATTTAGTAAGATGCATCATCCATACTAAATTGTATCTTCTTGATATAGTTGATTTTGTCAAACCTTGATGCAACAAATGTAACATCAAGATCGCCTAACAGCTCTACTATCCAAAGAAGTACTTGGTGATCACCTTGTTATGTCAGTTGCAATAATTGATGAAACAAACAACATATATCTTCTCTAAAATGTTACATGAAATTTACGGAGCAAGTAACAAATATAATGCATCTTTCCCAACGCATAAGATCAAGATTCAAGCTAATGCAATAACAAAGGAAATGCCCTAGATAAACACTCCAAAGTCTACAAACTCTTACAATATGCAATCCACATGCTTCCTCGTATAAGGATAGAAGAATGCATGCCGTTGACATGCAAAACATCCACATGCTTGCACATACGAAGCCATTTGCAGCAAATAGGTGCAGGCATGTATGTTTATTAGGTAGCCAATCTACAAGAAAAAGAAGGATCAAAGAAATGCTCAAGGATGCCTCATGAAGAGCAGTCACAACCAGTGAGAAGTACCAAGTAGCTGGAGAATAAGAGTCAAAACAGTGTAATGTTGTTGATAGGGTAGCTCTGCAGGTAAGCTAATACGGCACTAAAAAGAGCAGAAGTATCATGGTTTTGTAACCAAAGATAGTGATGAAGAAGTTAAAAATTATGGAATCCAAAAGAACAAAATTGTTTTGGATGACAAGCATATTCAGAGTAGACAGGGAGATAGAATCAGTGGAGAAAAGGTTGATATAATACATATATATACCCAAAGAGCTTTACTCGAGAAGAATATGGATGAATAAGTTCAATGATCTAACAGTGTAAGGGAAGATTTACATTAATTTACCATGATCTACGCAATATAATCTATCTAATATTTATAGCCGTCTTTCAAATGTTGGAAATCCACATACCAAGAAATCTATGTTTTCTTTCAGGATTCTAGATCACATCTAGAGGGCTATCTTTTTGGTGGATATTAGCCAATTGAAGCTATGCATCACTGACCCTTACAATGTTAAATGGTCTAAAGGAGTGTAAATGATTGCTTGAATCGCTAGATTTCCTTGAATAAAATGGCCAAAATGTTTAAAAGATTTATAACTCAAGGGATCAAGTAGGAAATCTCCATGCAAGCCTACCAATTTACAGAGTTGGATATTTTGTAGCTGAGAGAGAGAGAGAGAGAGAGAGAGAGAGAGGGAGAGAATCAAGCTTATCTCCATGTCAGGATGTGAAGGTGCATATAGAAAGAGAGGAAGATGTAAAGAAGATCTTTGAGGCATGCCTGAAGTTAACAGAATCCTTGATTTGATATAACTGAATACATCCTTTGATAACTTGCACGCTAAGAAAATCATTGCCTTTCGTTCATTGTGATTAGATGAAAATACCTCCCTCATAGTGCAGTTGATTACAAAAGCAAGATAGTCAAGAAACTTGATAGAACAAAACAGTCCAAGAGACAATAAACAGAAATATGGTAACATTTCAAGCTTAGGTGCTATGGAAGGCATGCATATACCAAAAGGGAGGTGAAAAATCTAATCAGGTGGCTGTTGATGATTTAGGGTGAGATTTCTCACAGACACTGTGAGCTAGTTGAGCCAAGATTGAGGACTTTCAAAGACAGCAAAAAATTCCCAAATTTTCACCACAAAAACTACAATCAATCCTAATAATATAAAACGGGTATCCTAACGAGTTTATTTTTTTTTTTCATATACTGTCAAATATGGGTAATCAAGCCGTCCACGAATCAACCAATCACCTATAATCTTTAGTTTCTTTACAGCAAATTAGATGCCAACCCATCTTGAACTTTGTATAAATTAAGAAAGCTAAATTATATATCTTAAGGACATGGAGTTCAACTTTAACAATTCTTGGAGACAGAAGAAATTTATGAAACCTCATGGAACCACCAGGTGAACCAACAATGAGGCAAAAGGTGGGGAATGTTTCAATCCTGCTAGTAATAGACATCACAAGCATTGTTGAAACCATCCTCTTAAACAAAATTCCATATGCAAGAAAATGGTCCAAATTTTGACACCCTGCCACAAGAAGAAGCATATTTCAAATGGAAATGCAAAACTCCATACCCTATCCATCTAACCACACCAATAACACCACCCGTGGTACAAGAACTTAACTGAAAAAAGGCCCTTTCACTTCCCACCCTTTGCTGCTAAATGCTAAATGCCCTTCTCTTCCCTAACCTCTCTCACTCTCCACCCATCCACGACATGGATTTCTAAATTTGCTCCTCATGGCTTTTATACTATGTAGGAACATGCATATTCCTACTCATCCACTATCACTCAACAGTCCTCCATGTTAACAGGAAGCCCAAAAGGAATCAATAAAAAATGGACATATAATCTTCTGATAAGGGTTTTAACCAAGCTGATCAGCCTCACTTCTCTTCCCAACAAATACTTACTCGAAATCTGACATCAAGAAAACCCCAACCTCTTCCTCTCTTTGTGGGACCCCAATAAGCACAGAGTTAATCAGGTGCATACAAACCACAATACATCCATCTACTAAAAAATGCCAACTACCAAACCATACACTAAGCACCAAAAAATAATACGCTACATTACAGAAGAATCATTCCACATTTCACCGCAAAACAAACAGAAGATATGTTAGCAACACAGTTCAAGAACCACCAAACTGCGGATAATCAAAGATAACATCACATAAGAGCTTCGCCATTGGACTCCAAAGTCCAAAGAGCTTCCGACCGACAACAGAGAACCATATAACTTAAATTATTTAACTAGATAATATATGATTGCTTCACTAACTCCGACAACCATATAGCTCAATAATCGAACTAAAAGAGAGAGAGATTAAAAGGGCCATTTCGAAACCCTAGCTAATCCATGTCCATATTGTTAAAACATAAGAGAAATTATAGAAATTTCTCGCTGATATTTCGAGAAATCATAAAAACTCCGATTAAACAGTAACAGAGTAACGAGTTTTACCAACATCAACTAACTATGCGATGGGATCAGAAGGGCCAGGCACCCCTCAATTTGATTCGAAAAGGAGAAGAAGACGCAGCTCCGTCGTTGGCCGTGACGCAATCGAGGCCGCAGCCGCACTGGGGGCACTCGAAGAAGTTGTCGATGGGGAAGTCAGCGGAGGCGATGCCGACGGAGAACTCAAGCTCGTCGTTGTGGAGGGAGACCTCGATGATGTTGATCCAGAAGAGAAGGATCTTGACGCTGACGCCGCGGAGGTCGGAGAGGCGGCCGGCGGAGATGTGGCCGGAGATGGTGGGCTGGTAGCGGAGCTGGTAGGAGCCCTCCAGGGAGAAGCTGCAGGTGTTGTTGAAGTAGGCCGAGAAGTCGCCGGTGTCCGGGTCGAGGTCGTAGCCGGAGCAGCCCTTGGGGAGGAGCCCGATGGGAAAGTTATACGACTCCAGCACCTCGTAGGCGCTCGGCTTCGTGTCATCGGAGGTGGAGGAGGTTACCGCGGAGGAGGAGGAGGAGGCGAGGGAGAGGGAGAGCAGGAGGAGGACGGAGAAGCGGAGGAGCGACCTCATGGTTTCTTGCCCGTCGCCGCAGGACATCATGGTTCCTTTTTATCTTTTTTTCTCTTGGTTGTTTGTTTGGTTCTGTGGTTTTATCTCAGTTTCCGTGGTTTTTATCCACCGAGATGCGATCGTTTCCTGTTTGGATTTGGAAGGGTTTGAGGAGTAGAAGGGCGTGGCGCCGTGGGCCCGTGGCGAGCGAGAGAGTCACGCGATCACGTGCTCGGAAATCGGTTCCCGTTTGGGTTTGGTAGGTAGGGGAAGACTCGAAGGTTGTGGGTATATCTTCAGATTGTCTTACCAAAACCTCACCTTGCACTGATGGCATAGGACGTGGCATAAGGTGATTGGTAGTCAAGGTAAATCGAGGATCACGCTTGGTCTTTGGTATGATCACGTGTCTAATCGTCCTGTTATCACATATCCCAAAGCATGAATGGTGATAGTTTGTGCGGAAGGCGTAAAAACCAATCTATAAAGTAATGGAGAAGAATCCTGGGGCGGACTTGCTGGCAGCCTGATCCGATTTAAGTTATGTCCGACGCTTACTGCAAGCATGTGCTATAGTGCTGGAAGGCAACTTAACTACAATTATTAGCTGGATCCAACAAAGTATGAATGAGGTGGGCGACAACTATCTGCTGCTCAAAAATATTCGAATGATGGTGAGTGGAGATGGTCTTTCAGGCAAAGCATGTATACCATAAAACTAACGGAGCAGCAAAGTTGGTAGTCTTTTTTGTGGCTAATTATTCTAAAAAGACCTTTTGGCTGAGAGAGAGGGAATTATCCAATGCGCTTCGGGACTTATTATCTTTTGACATTTTTAGGTATATTCATTTCCGTCATGTATAATATATCTACTTTAGTAAAAATAATAATAATAATAAAGGAGAAGAATAATCAAAAACTTGTCCGATAAATTATGTCCACCGCGACACCATTTAATTTACTATTTAATATAAATATTAATGATGAAGTAAAGGAGTTTAATTGGCACAGGCTATTATATAATTGTATTTGGGGCTAAGAGAGCAGCTGGGAAGCTGCGCACAGGGCATGTGAAATCCATGGTCACGTACCGTGGGCCACAAACTGTTCCATTTTTTGATGTTTGTCGGTCCTCATCACATGTTCGTCCGTTCCAACCGCAGAGAGGGTCGCTGTAAGCATCCGCAAGCATTTAGTAGCGCTACAGTACTTGTCTCCAAGATGGCAAATAATATTTTCTGGATGTTTTCATACGTGTGGTAGATGAGCCCAAAAGCTAGATTGCGTTAGCTGCACTGCTATTTGTTTGCTATATCCCTTTCTAAAAGCAGCATCAACTAAAGTAAATTTAGATTGAAATAGTCGGATCAAATACTTGATAGAAATCGATGTGTCAAATGCCTGCTATCCAATTCGATTTTTATTTGAAATAAAGCGTGGGGAAAAAGAATTAGCTGATTGGGTGTCAAGGCACTAAGCTTCAAAGCCACATGGCTATGGTGGTATAAAATAGGGATTGAAATATTAGTGATACGCAGGGCATAACCGTGTCTCGTGATAGAATTAGTGCTTTATTGTGAGAATTCATACTAACATATGTTTAGTTCCACATCGGTTATCCATTCGATTGATCTTGGATACTTATACAAGGCCAAGCAACCCAAATAATGCCTTCTAATTAGTTTTTTTTGGATAAGATCATAGATTATGACAAATAATATCAAAGCAAATCTGGCCCATAGCCTATTTAAACTAGTAAATATTGCAGCACGAATCTATGGAGGCTAACCAAAAGCCGATCATGATCCTTGTGATTAAATTTAAATTGATTTAAACCCTTAGATAAGCAAGGACGTTAGGCCTTAAACGAGAGGAGTATGTGAGAATCTATGTGAACATATATTTAGTCTCAAATTAACTACGTACTAGGTAGATCTTGAATACTTTAATTGAGTTAAAAAATTCAAATAATAACTTTTGCTGGCCTTTTAAATAAGATCGTAGGTTGTGACATTTATATTACCTAGTTTCACTTTTTATATTATACCGAACTCATGACTCACATACACATATATGATATACATATAAACCATGCACTAACACTCATGAAATAAAGAACATGTGGACCCTAAATTCAAAAGGCAGCATATAATATCTTCCCTAAATTATAGAAAATATATATTTGTAATTGGTATTAACATAGAAAGAACTAGATATACTCAAAAATAATAGTTTTACATCAGATAGATTAAAAAAATTATATTTCTTATCTAGCTCATCCATCTAAACATCTGAATTTTTAGATAGTATCTTAATATGTATCAAAATCTTCCAATTCTCTTTAAGCTACTAGAATTTCAGTTGGCCGTACATACGAAGTAGGTGGGTAGCTATCTTCGAAGCTATTGTCACTTTCCTGTCAACAGACATATTTTTTTTTTTATTTTATCTACTTTATGATAAGTTCGTCACGGGTGTACCATCAATAATATTATGTCTGTACCATCCATTCGTCCGTTTCGAAGCCCATTTTCTCCTTCCCATCCATGAGCTACCCATTCTGTTTTATCAATTTTGTGGTAATTTTCTTGCATGGGCACCATCAACAGTGTATATCACTCAAGATTCATTAAATAATGAAGTAGCGTAGTTATGCAAGTTCAATTACACATTGCAAGTTTATTTACAAGCATAACACACATACGTACACATGTCTATGATTATAATTTTATTTTTCCATACATAGAATTACAAGCATAATTTCAAATTCCAGTAGGACATCGCGTAGATGCCGGGCGCCGTAACATTCAAGTACCTGGACAAATTCTGATTGGCACGTCCTAAGATATCCCTATCCCAAGTATTAGGATGGCGGCATATTCTGTTCCATAGAAAAATTGAGACGGCCTGTCTTATAAAATTTAAAATCTTAATTATATATATTACGTAGTTTCACTGCGATCATGTATTGTATTTGCAGGTCACGAGCTAGGCCCAGTCGAAATAAATCCATATCAGGGTGCAAATATTGGGCCATTAGGCTGCTTGAATTCCTTGTTAAGTTGGGCCGGGGAGGCCTTGGACAGGCCTGGACTGGATCCTCTCGGACCATCAAGAAGCCTCCCTGTTTTGCCTTTCGTCACCAAAAACAACGTGGTCCACAGTACACATAAGGCTCTGTTGCGAAGGCAGCATTACAATCAGGTTCCTGTTTGAGAAAATTACAATCAGGTTACTATTATGTTAACTGATTGACTAAAGTTGCTATACTAGATCATGAGATTGCTAAGTAGTTTCTCTCTCAAAAAATAAATAAATAAAAAATAAAAAATATTGCTAAGTAGCAAATGCCATCTTTAGGATCTAATAGATAATCCTATGAACTATGAAATATGATCAGCCATTGATTTTCTGAGATGTCTGAGAGGAAGATGATCGAACTCTTTTGATAGGTCTCTCCTGCAAAGCTATGAGATTCATTGGACCAGTCACAAGAAGCTCAGGTTTTGAAGAGATAATAAATTAAGGAGCAAAAAGTGGAATTAAACATCTATACTCTGCTACATAAATGGAACCAAGCTCTACACCTATTTCAGGTCTAACCTCCATGGGTTATATCCACTGCATCGATGGTCACCAGTGAACGCTTCTTGCAAATGATACTACAAAAGAACTCCCTTTTTGATTCTCAATTGTTTGATGCACACAACTCATGCATAATTTGACATCATTTACACAACTCACCTTTCATTACTAAAATATAGTGGAATGGCATGAAGTAAGCTTTTTGGATACCATTTGGATGGACTCAAGGAATAATAAGGTAAAAGAAATTTAAAGTTTATATCCATGAGAACAGAAAGAGACATAATGTAATGGCTAAAATCCCAGTTGATTGGTTGGAATGTTTTTGAGTATCTATTGAATATATATAGCTTGTACAAGAGTGATTATAGAAGAAGAAAAAATAAGAAAAAAATTACAGCAATAATTCAAATTTTAAATTTTAAATTTTAAATTTTAAATAAGAAGAAGATTATGACAATAATTCGAATTCAAAAATTGAATTTGAATAGAGAGAAGTTAAGATATGTTATTAAGAACGATAACTTAAGACCACAACCACTTCATTGCATTGATGACTATAAAGGACTATGATGATGATAGGATTGCTTTAGATGATGCACCAATCTAGACATGGACGGACGTTATGCAAATGGAGCTATTGACAACAATGATGAGGCATTGTTTGACACTCCTATTGTAGATTGTAGGACGACGCATGCAGACATCCAAACATTCATTAGAATGCATAGTAAAAGTATCCTCATGTACAAAATAACTTGGACTTTACCTCGATAGGGCAAATACCGTATCAAGGATTGTTGATACAATGCCCCAGTCCCATACCTAGGTGCGATTAATACCTCCCAATAGGATCTTTGGTGGGTTTAACCTTCATAGGAGAGCTGCTAAATTTAAATATCTTTTTAGGGAAGAGAAATGTTTTCCTCTCTTCTTTCTCCCCCAATTAGACTTGTGTGGAAGGTATCTTGAATTTTTCTCTTTCATCATCTTGATGAATTTCTACTACCAAAATCATTTTAACATATTTGGATGGACTAACCCCCTTGTTTCTACAAGCAGGCATGCATGCTTTAATTCAAGCACACATACACATGCACGTGCATATACATGCGCACGCATGCAAAAAAAAGAAAAAGAAAAGAAAAGAAAATCCTGATCAGATACATTCTTGGTTTTTTATACATGATAGAATCGAACTGAGGCAGAGCAAGTCTATGATCTGCATGCATATATTTTGTTCTTCTGAGGAAAGGGAATTATCCAGCTTGGAGTTGGTCAATATCATGTTCGATCCCTCTCAACTTAGGCCCATAAGGATCTCATAATCAAAATATTTATGCCAAACATTTTTGATTTCATTAAAAAAGAAATACATAGAGGACGAAAACTACCATGGGTCACATTGGTCATGCAAAAAGTTTTCACGGCGACATGGCACATCATAATTCAATCAGCTCCAAAATTTCATACACGAATTCCTCATGAGTAGCACTAATCCTTTTGCGCCATTTGGCACAAAGAATTTTCTTTATGACTCATCAGGACTCTGTAGCATTGCCTGAATAAGCACAAAATTGAACTATATAATTTTTTTATATATATACTTTGATGAATACTTCATTTACTTAATGAAGTGGGAGAGTTCTCCTCCTCTCTTTTGTCAATGAAGAAAGGGAAAATCTTTTATTTGTTGATGCTTTCTACAATACATATAACAGCGTCAATCATAGCAACCCACATTAAATTTTTAACAAGAGCAAATCCAATAACTAAATTCTTATTCCCTTCACACCTAAAATAAAAGATAAATATTGAAATCAAATGGAAGCTTAAAGCCTTCTAGGTCTGGCCTTCTTCTTCATCATGCCTGCATGCACCATCTGGCTCGAGGAGTCGCTGCTGTTGCGATCGTCCTTCGACTGCCTCTCCTGAGTGTTTTGACACCTTTGTATTCATGTAGATCATGTAGAGAACCAACTGAATGGTGCCCAAGAAGAAACCAATTCCATTTGGTATCTGCAAGTAAGCATATCATTAATGCAAAGTTGTGTATTTATTTTAGATTCTTTCAATCAAAGAATTAGACCTAGATCTTGATCTTTGCCGTGTGATGAAACCCAGACCAGTTATATTGCACTTAATAGATCAGCAGGATGAGTTATACAACAAGAAACCAAAAGAAAAATGACAATATTGCACTTAATAGATCAGCAGGATCCATACTCTTCTGCTCTTATAATAAACTGAATTTTACTTTTAATTTTCAAAGTTTTCTCTCATAAAGCATAAAAAATCTCTTATGCTCTTCATTTCTATGATTTTCATCATATGCTATGGAGAGCATTTTTATCAATTTATATAAATTTACAGCATGGGAACACTCGGCTAATGCAATACATAGTATCCTTTTTTTAAGGAACCAATATGTAATATCATAAGGCATTTAATTTGATATGAAAAAGGGAAAATTTAGTTTGTAGGCAAAACAAGCTACTAGCCCTTTTCTTCCGACAAGTTCTTCATATGACAATGCATGAAAGATCATCAAAGGTTTAGATTTACAAACACGAGCTTTATATAGTTATGCTTGGCTAATGACGCTAGAGAATGTTGTTAATGAAGAATCTAGGACGAATATTTTTTTTTTTTTTTTTGAGCAAAGATTCTAGTGTAGACTTTCGCAAAGCAAAAGAACTGATACTAGCTCGTTAAGATTTACCAACAATCTACCTAAAGTATGTGAATAGGAAGATAAAACCTCTTTTGATAGGTCTATTTCATAAATCTACAGTCGCATACGTACAAAACAAAAGCAGAGACACAAGCATGTAATAGTAGAAATCAAAATTTTGGAGAACTAGGATGGTTGGAGTCGAAAGATATTTTCACATAAAACTCAAGTTTGAAGAGATATATTTGTGACCAAATACCTTCTAACGAAAATATTTATGTTCGCATTATTTTGCATATTGTTTATCTAGACATCTAAGTCTTTGAATGTCTCTACTCTCCCATGCATATATACACTTTAGATACTCTCATCTTCAATAAATACACAAATTTACTTTTTCTTTAAGTGAGACAAATCACAGCCAACCATGCTCTCACTCACTCTAGCAATATTAGCATTAAAAAAGAAGTCATGCATAATAGTTTGACCCTAGCTCCACTGTGACTTGGGAATCATACTTTTTCTCCGACGGTTGGACTAAATAAAAGAGAGAGAGAAATCATTTCACCAGTAGTTCCAGGTAATCACCAATCTGCCCGAGGAACTGCTAATTGAAAACTTAATCACCAATCTACCAAGGGAACCGCTAATTAAAAATTTAGGCATTGAAATATTATAGGCGTGCTTTCTCAGAAAAAATATTATAGGAATAAAGTCTCTCTGCCGATGTCCCAACATACCCATAATACAGCCTTTGGTGCAACCACCTCTAATGGGGTCACTATGGTCTTCTCCTCCGACACATAAGAGCGGTTCATAAGTCTTTTTTGTCTATCTATCTGTCTATCTATCTATCTGTTTATATTTGGCTATGTACCTTGACATGGGGACTATGTGGATGTCAGTAGCTCTCCCTTCTCGCATCGATTTTCAAATAATGCAAATATGCAATGGCACTTATGAATTTTGACATAAACATAACAAGTTTCCATATATTATGACAGAATGATTTAGATAATTGTGTTTATAATAGTAGCTTCTTTCGGATAAATGATGTGGGAATTATTCAAGTACTTCAGAAAATAATGCCTAAATTAATTTGAAATTAGGACCTTCTCAAATGAAAGGGTTTCCTAAATGTGGGATTAGTATCATGCTTACTCTCTGTGCATATCTCCTCTCATCAACATTTTTTGGTGAGAACTAGCTCATCAACTTACTGCATAATGGCAACCTTGCCTCTCTGTCTGAAAAGAGAAGTCACATAGCTTGGCAAATGAGAACAGTGTGCTGCTTTCTAGCTGTAGAAATAGAGCTAATCATCCTGGTAATTTTTCTCAAAAGAATTGCCACTATAAATTCAGCTTGTTGATTAAGCACTCTCAAATTCACTTAACTAATGGTAAAAGAATTTTTCGCATTCATTTAAGGTACAGCTTCTGTTAGCATTTCCCTAGCTATATCAAAGTAGTTTTCATGCATGATCTGACTATTGGATATCATTCAAAAAAAGCAGCTAGGAACATGAGAATCCTGACAATTAGTACAAGCTTTACTAGCTCAATGACCAAGGGAGTTCTAGCATGTTTCAATCAAAATACCTCCATTGCTGCTCATCGGAACAGAAGGAATAAATGATATTAAAGTGTAACTTTCCCTAGACAGAGTAGCTTCTTATGAGTTGTAGAATTTAATAGAGATTTCAGCAATAGAGGCAGGCTTCGGCATAATGGTAAGATTACTCCATTGTGACTGGGATGTCATAAGTTTGAAACACAAAATCAACCTCTACTCACGTAGATAGATGTAACGCTACGTTCTGGCCCTTCCCAAAGTCTCATAGTGACCGTAGCCTCACGCATTGGGACATCTTTTTCTTACAAAGATAGACAAACTGTTTTGGAGAGAAGAAAGAAGCGGCTTGTTCTCTGCAAAATCTTTTAAGGTTCAACAGTAAAGGTGGCCTCAAATGTTCATTTACACCAACCCTATGAAAAATTAACATCCCCTTAAAAATCAAAGTGTTTCTCTATTCAGGTTTCGAAAATAGATTGAATACTAGATATGTCTTAAGGAAGAAACTGGATACAAATCTAGGGTGGTTGTTGCTTCTGAAATGGCTCTTCAAGGCCACTGGATCAAACCTTCTCGAACTGCTGCTTTTTAATATATATATATATATATATATATATATAGTTGGTCATCGATCCTTCACGCATTGAATATATAGTCCCATCCTGCTTCATTCAACACCTTCTGGACTTTTTGGAGAAAGAGATGTACCCAGAGATATTATCTGAAGAAATGCTTTTGACCAATTAGCTACCATGATCTTCTTTAGTGCTGAAGCTGGCTTTGGCCTCATTTAATGATACTTCCTCTCTTATGTATATGAATGATTTAGGTTAAGTCAAACTTCCTCTTTCATTATCTTTGTATTATTTATTCTTTATTGATAAATAGGGTGGCTTGCCTTTCACTAAAAAAAAAATGTCTACTATAAATTTTTTTCTTTAAATGTAAAAGGGTTTGCTTGCATGAATACCCTCCTAAACATCAAATTTTGCTTGAATACCCTTCCAAAATTGATATTTACATGTATACCCTCGTAAAATACTTGTTTTGCTATTCTACCCTTTTTTATCCTTGTTTTTGTATATGTACCCATATACGCCATCTAATGCCATTAAAAAATTAATTTGTTCAAATTAAAATGATTAAAATATCCTTAATGGGTAGATATACAAAAAGAAATGTTTATAAAGCAATTGCAGTAGGAAATAAAAAAGTAATTTCAAAATTTTAATTTATTTTTAAGTAAAATAAATATGGTTTTTATTAACAATGTTAGAAGAACTGTTATATTAGCTGCATTTGTGCAAAAACGGTATTTTTTGAGGTTACCGAAATAAATATAAATTTGAAGAAGATATTCACGCAAATTTAAATTTTTAGAAGGGTATTTATGCAAAATAATTTAATTTAAAAATATAAACCTAAAAGCGAATTTGGCATCTTAAATTCCTAAAGAAAGATCCAACTATTTGTCATAAATACATAATACCACATTTATGCGACTTATGTAGTAAAAGAATCATCACTATTTGGATGAGATTAATAATATGATGAGAATTATGAAAGATTTGCTGAAAAACAAGTTGAGGACTTGCCCCTTTTTTTTCTAATCAACATAAAGACCTACTCTGTTCAGTGTCTTTATTAGATTAATAGTATTGTCAAGAAGTTGAGAGCAAACTTACTCCGAGGAAAATATCTCTATCAAGCACGGCATAAACTGTCCAGATTCCACCATTTAGAAAGAGAAAGAAGGAGAGGAAGAAAGGCATATACTCCACACTCTTCGTGGCGATGACAGTTTTCTGTTACATAAAGATTAGGCATGAAAAGGAAAGCATATATGAGAAAGATAATTTTAGTCTCTCTTTCACAAGGAATTAGTGGTGCAATGAAATGTGATACCTCAAACTTAGGTCAGAATAAGCATGGAGTCCACTAAATAGCTAGAAGTAGTAGAAAATACTAGTTCAAAAAAACATGAGTTATCTACATATGCAACTCCATTTGCATACATTTGTCCAATTTAGCCAATCTAGCTTTTGTTACGGGCGAGGAAAAAATTGAATTTTGATAATGAGATCCATTATTTAGAGCTCATCACCAAAGGACATACATTATATGCATTGCGGAAGTTACAAAAAGCTCCAACTTTAAGTCCAAATAGGTTTGCATCTTAATTCAAATAATAGTTGGAATCAAATGTTGATCCTTTCTTCATTAGTAGATTTAAACTTTCTATGGATCATTAACTCTTGAAGATCACTATTGTTCACTGAAAATACTTAATTTAATGCGATATTTAAGTACAAATGATAACAAGAAGCTTATGTTTTGGACTTGCGTCCAATTATGTATTGTACATGGAAATGATATGTGTAAAGTACGATGCCGATGTTATATTTTATGAGAAAAATTCGTCAAACAAGCAATAAATGAACGAGAAGTCATGGGAAAATGGTTGGTAGTAAAATTCCTAAAGTTCATAAAGTGTCTTTCTTTTGTTTTTATTTTTTTTTATAGTAATATATCTTCTTTTATTATCCTGCAGTTTTTTTACAACTTTCATGGCATTTCATCTCCTTCCAGACGGGCTATGAGGCAACCCGATAGATTTATTTTCCAAAAAATGAAGTTTCTCGCACTAAGCTGAGGTTTGAATCAGAATTTCATCTCAAACTAGAAAGAATAAAAAGAAGACCATTCGTTATAGCTTTGGAAGCCAATCATGATAGGACTATGGATTCCATTTATTAATTGGGACAAATTTCTACCCAAAAACCAAATATGAATGTGAAATTTGTCAATCTTCTAGTGAGGTTGGTATCACTAATATGAATCAATACTAAATTGCCATCTTAATATTAGGAGGCCTGGAAAATTTTCATGTGCACCTAACGAAGCCTCTATAACTTTCTCCATGATTTCCGGTTTCTACTTACTAGCTTGTCTTTTCTGAAATTTTAAAAATAGGCTGAATTATCTTGTTTGTCAGAGAAATAGTAGATAAATAATAGTTTAAGTCGCAATCCAGAATCACATGAGTAGCGAGCTTAATTTTTTATTATTATTTGCTTCTAAGCTTTTTATTATATAGAATGGGGCCTCCGTCAGGTCGCATGACTCACGTTCTCAATTTTTTAGTCCTTTATCAATTTTCTATGACCTCAACATGGTCAAATATAAACCCTAAAGTGGCATCCCTTGCGGTTGACCATGATCAGGTATATAGGATTAGGTCCTTAATAACCAATATTAGCATGCTGCCGTAGGTTATACGTAATATAAATTTTGGTGACAGCATGAGTTCAAATTCTTCCAAGGCCAAATACCTTGCTCTTGTTCGTTCTTGAACTCATGCAATTGAATGGAGATTACTTGAATTAGTGGGGCGTATGGTTTGATTCATTTAATTTCTCTAAAAAAGTTGGATCATGGATCAACAGAGAGGCAGAACATCAGGATGTTGGTCACTACCAGTTGGTAGATATTTGGAGATTCGCATTTGGTATCGCTTGTATAGCTTGGCATATCTATAAGAAAGTCGTGCGGCTAACTATGTGGCTAACCATGGTTGTGCTATTATTTGAGAGATGGGCTCAGCGTTACTTGGATACCTTAGAGGTATTATGATGACCTGTGTCGAGAGGTACAAGTGATACCTTAAATCAAATACAAAATACAAAATACTGATCATGTCAGCTTGCAACTTCTAAATGACGATACAGTAGTACCATGTGGGCTGCACATGCAAATAAGGCATATTGGACATTAGAAGTAGGGTTCTGATGATTCCCGTACGACTAAAAAAAGCTACTGTGCAAGAAACGAAAAAAAACGTATACTACTCTTCTCTTTCTTATCGTGAGACATGATTTTCAGACTTATTTGGTTCGCAGAAAAAAAATTTTATTAGAATATTTTTTTTGAGAATCTAATGACAAAAAATAGTTTTTATATATTTAATTGACCATAAAAAAATAACATATTCTAAAATAGCTTATGTTTGATTGAGTATTTATTTTTTTAAACAAATTATATAAAATATATGTTATATCTATAATAAAGAAAAAGATCTTACCCCATTATATCTAAAAGCTTAAAGACACTTTGAAAAAAAATATATATTTCAATCAAACTTTCTCATATAGATTTTTTTTTAATGAAGTGTAAGAATCTTATTCCATGAAAAAGCTATCTTTTCATCTTTCTTTTAAAAATCTTATGAAATGTAATATATATTTTTTATTTTTTTATTGACTATGCTTCTTCTTTTTTTCTGCGAACCAAACAAATTCTAACAGATCAAGCAACCGCCCCTACTAAGCCATGGCCAATTTCATAAGCTACTCAAAGAACGGAACAAATCGGTGGTGGTTGCTTCTCAAACTTTTGTTGCTTAGATCTTAATTTCAACTTCTCTTCTTTCTCTTAACTCGGTCATAAGAGTGCTTTGACTGCTAACATCTTCATTTCTTAAATCCTAAAGACCCCAAGTTAAGGCAGATTCTCTGCCATCCATGTTGCAGAAAATTTCTACTACTTGGATAAATGACAGATGTTGACAGATTAAATAAAAGTCTTGATTTTTTTTTCAGAAAACAAATCATTAGGTGTGATTAAATGACAGATGATTTGCAGCAGAGGACAAAACACATCTTATTATTTCATGCTGCAAGCATAAAATATGTTGGTATTGCAACCTAAAGTTTTCATATTTTTGAAAAAAAATCATATTTATACTTAATTACATAAAGTTAAAGAACGCTGTATATCATTTTCTTTTTTTTTAAGGGAATCACCTCATGTTTTTTTTTCACTTAAAATGGATACAAAGTATGGCAAAAGAAAACTTCGTATTTGTGCTTTTTATGGCACTAGGCATTTAACCATGCATGCCGTGTGCCACCAAAATTCAAAAATAAAAAGGAGGACATGAATGGCCTGTCCGTGCTGATGTGGCGATCCTACTCGCTGTCCCCCCTCCGTGGTCCAGTTCTGCGTCCGCCTCAGCGGTCTCAGCAGAAACAGCCATGATTTTGCTTTTTTTGTGGCAAAATAGGACGCACGGGTCTGAAGGCAACTTGAGGCCTCTGAGCACTTATTTGTACAACTTAATATGACGGCTAATTTATCAAATTAGAAAATATTTAGATAAATATTTAGATAATTCTTTGGCATACTAATATCTAGTATCTACTTAGTATTAAAAAATATTTAGATAAATATTTTATATTTTATTGCTGTGCAGTGCACAATTTGCACCATAGTGCTTGATGGCTGCCATTAGTGGATGGACGGCTACCTTACATGCTATCCACGGCTAATAATAACTATCTTGCACTCTACGTCGTCCCCTCTGTCTAGCTTTCGCATGGATTAAAGAATTTTTCATTAAAACTTGAGAGAAGAATTGTGCAGTATATTTTCCGGACACGGTCTAACAAATGCCAAGATTAATTCCGAGTTCAGCCATTTAACCTTCCGAGAAGAAGGAAGGTCCAACGTTCGGAAGAAACAACAAAGTAGTGAGAGAGATTTGCCGAGTCTTAAGCTCTCATGTCCCATTTTATGATTATATAGTTGTAACCCTTGTAAGAAAATATTAAATATATAAATAAATCTATCATATTTTATTAGCTTAAGCTTTTAAGATAAGTGGTGATTTCAAACCCTAATGCTGTAAATAAGTATAGGCTTGTGCTACACCTATAAAGTTCTAGCAAACTACTATTTTATAATTGACCTTTAGGCGGGAAAAAAAACAAAAAGAGGGGCAACAAGAAAAAAAAAAAAAGTTACCATTGCGGCGAGCGGAGATCCATACATAAATACGTTGAGACACGCACAGATGGCTCCGATCACTATCACCCTCGTGGTCTCCTCGATCACCACCAACCTTGTAACTAAAACCACCGCCCCAAAAATTCCCAAATCCAAGAGTGCCACCAAAATAGCCGTCTTAGCCTAATAAACATAAGCCACAAAAAAAAGAAAAATCAAACATTTATTCTCAAAGAATAAAGTGAAGAATGGAAAAGAAAAGAACAAGTTAGGCTCTGGCCTAGCGCTTGCATCCTTCGTCCATAGAGAAGGTAGTAAGCTTGAATCTAGGCTCTAAGATTTTGATCTATTTTTTTCCTTGATGATTGTTATTATAAGATCTAACCCTCAGAGATGGAGCCGCATATATGAGGAACAAGGTGACATAGATAGCCTCCAAAACAATGCCCACCCCATTAACCGTGGCAACGAGGAAGCCGTCAGGCTTTGTGATCCCGTAGTACACCCATAAGGAGGAGCTGAGGAGGGTGACGACGTAGGGAGACGGCTCGAAGCCTTCGGTTGATCCGTTTTTAACTATTCTCCAAAATGTTTTGCTGTATAGATATATATATATGGTCATCATCATGCCACTAGTATAGACCCAAAGGAGGTATAGAAGATAGATAGCCTATGAAGTTCTGAGAGAGCAATCTAAAATATTAATACTTACATGGGCGAGGCAAAGACCAAGACAGAGATAACATTGCCTGCAAGAATAGAAGTTAAGAGAAAGAAAAAACAGTTAGTTATGAGATGGTCATTGAATATATGGGAGATAGCTATGGGAGAGTTTCTTGGGGGGAGGGGATAGCTGAAGCTCACCAACGACTCCAATGAAGAAGAGAAGGGCTTCCATGATGAGAAGAGTCTGGCAGGAGAAGTCTGGGCTTGGGGTTAATAGGAGGAGGGAGAGATAAGAAGAACGTGCTCTAATCTGCCTTTCATGATCGAAAATTCTGTGCGTGTGGACAAGCTTTTCCGTCCATTTTGCGTGGGGACCCGCCAGGGATGACTCTAACGAGTGGATTAGTTTTTCAATTCGCGAGATTTTGCCATCTTATTAGCTAAGGATGTGCCTTTGAGGTTTGAGTACCTGGATCCTGGGTGGCACCAGCGGCGAAGGAGGGTGCCACCCTTTACTTTGGGACATCTGTATTATGATCAGTGACGGTGTGGTCTTTCAGGCCAACTACATATTCAGAGAGGCTAATGGAGCCGCAGACTGGGTAACCTCGTATGTAGCTAGTCACTCTGGGGTACCTAGAGGTTGAAGAGAGAGAGTTGTCTAGAACACTCCAAAACTTGTTGTTTTCTGACCTTCTTAGATATATTTGTACTAGAAATATATGAATCATCCATTTTAGCCCCCAAAAAATAAAATATTTGAGTATCAAACTGATCTAGATAAGAAACCAAACAAAATTGCATAAAATATTCAAAAAGAAATGCCATGCCTACTTCATTGGTGAACGGTATCACCACAAATATCTCTCTTTTTTTTTTGCAAAAAAAAACATATTACTTATTTATCTAATTAATTTTATTATTATTGTTGTTGCTGTTGCTGTTGCTGCGGCTGCCGCCGCCATCATTATTATTGTTATTTTTTATTATTTTTATTGTTATTATTTTTGTTATTGTTGCTGTTATTGTTGTAGATGCGTATGCTAGCATTGGTATAAGAATGGTCCATGTTATGCATGAATAATCTCTATGTATGTAGATTGCGAGCGACACCTACTTCTTTATGGGAAACTCTCGATCGACGGTTCTAAACTGCACAAATATTGAGGAGTAAAATACTTCACGAAAAATAACCCACTTATGTAGGGACTTCATTTTCTTGTAGAATATGTTCCTCAGAAATATATTTTTTTCTTAAATCACCTGATTTATAAGAAAAATGCAACCTGTAGAATTTGGTGATCTGATGAGTGTGAAGCATAGTGATTAAATTAAGATGCCCAAGCTCGCACCTCTCATCCCTGCACGTTACAATGATTGACGAGCAGACATAAGTTATAAATCATATCTTCAATGAATATCAAGTAGATTACACTGGGCCAACCCTTTCTCTAATTCTTTGGACACTGTCTTTCGTAATTAAGTGCTGCATTTGCTGTATCTTCATGCATGCCTCCATATGACCATCCCTTCCCCTCACATCTGATGCCTCATCCAAAGAAAATTGACAGACAACACCATATGGGCAGGTTCTTAATTAATCAAAATCAATGATGGATATATAACATGATCAACGTCCGGATGAAGTTGCTGTAAGCTTAATTAAAACCAAGCTTGTGCGAGTCTCATGCCATGGGGTTTGCAAGAACAAAGTTGGTGGAGCCTACTTGAAGTCATGCATGGTTATGGTTATGGGCTGTGATAAAAAAAGAAAAAAAAACAAAAAACAAAAGCAGGAAAGGTACGTGGGGTTGGGGACCGGTTGTTGGGGTTTTTGTGTGGTCGAATCAATTTCTAGAGTTAAAATAACTTTTTTCAGAACATGACCTTATATATAATTTTTTTAAAAATCATTATCCCACGCTTTCTTGTCGGCACATTAACTCGAATGCATTAAATATCCATTCTAAGAAGCATATGCAAGTAACTAAAACTTATTAAATTATGGGCATATTCTTATGGGTATCCAATCTCCAAGACAACTCTGTGCCAAAGTTTGGAAGCGCATGGAGAATCTCTTTGGCAGAAATGATCGCTCGGCACACCCAGCTTCAAAAGAAGAGGTCTGCCATCTACTGTGAGGTGATATTTTTCATGTCTTTGGAAAAACCGGAAATGAGACAGGCTAGAGAGTCCAATGGAGTGGAAAGAAAGACTGATAATAAATAAAAAATAAATTTTATAATGCTTTAAAATTAGAGTAGAACTCGAAGTGAAGTCAAAAGCAAGCCCCTTTATCCACCTACTTGTCCAAAACTAAGCTTCAATAGCTGTTGTAGGACACCAGAAGGAGGTGATATTTGCTGAAACATAATTCAACTTAAAATTTAAGCTGTTAATGTTTACTTGCTTCATCTCCTCGATATAGGAGAGAAACCACCTGTTAGGGAGGAAGAGAGATTGAGTTCAATCAGGAGAAAACCTTGATATCTATATAAGGATTTAATTCAATCTAAAATTTTAAATTTTAGACCCAACCATCAATACCGGTTTTTTTAATAGCCACAGTACTGCAGACTTCAGGGGTACACGAAGCCCTTTGACGTGCTTTTGCTTCTCGTTGGTCCAAAAGTTTTGAGAGAAGGCACCCATGGCCATGGCCTGGAGCCACGTATCTAAGAGGGCTCGATGGTTGAGATTTGGGCAATATTTTGGATTTATCTTTACGTAAGTAGGAGTGGCAATCCATGAATGATTGAATGTGAGTCGGATTGGTCAATTCAAATTTATTATATTTATTAAAGAGGTTAAATTTTTATATTTTAATCCGATATATTTATTCAACAGATAAATTGATCCGACTTGCATAATCTATTTATCAAACATACCAGAATAAGTTAAATAGATTAAATAAATCTTTAACATATTAAATATATTCAATAGATTAAATAGATCAGAAATAAGTTAAATAGATCAGAAATAAGTTAAGCAAAATTAAACAGATTAAATAGATTAAATATATTAAATATATTAAATAAGTTAAGCAAGATTAAACAAATTAAACAGATTTTAAATAAGTTAAATGGATCAAGTAACTACCTGATCCAATTATTAAATGAATCAAACGAATTAAATGGGTCAAAAATCTAAACCTAAATTTAACTTATTTAATAAACAGATCTAGACTGGTTGATCCATGTATGACCGAAACTCGTTTGTGTCAAACCCAAATCTGCTTAAAGCAGATCGTTTGCATGTCGGGTTGATAGGTTGGATCATAAATTATCACGCTTATAGTTAGAAGTTGTAGGTTGCATATACATGAAACAGCTCAGGACCTCATCCAAAATAGCTAGTCAAAAGATATTATTTGGATTCCTTGATCCTATATAAGTACCGAAGATCTATCCAATGAATAATCGATGTGGGACTAAACACACGTCCACACGAGTCCTCACATACTCTTCCCGTTCAAGCCCTAACGTTCTCGTCAGGCTAAGGGTTCAAATCTAATTACAAACACCACGATCGGCCCATGGTCAGCCTCAATGGATCCGTGCTGCAGTATCCCTTAGTCCATATAGGTTATGAGTCGGGTCCACTCTAATACCATTTGTAACAACTCAAGACCTCATCCAAAATGGCTAGCCGAAAGGTATTATTTGGGTTCCTTAATTCTGTATAAGTACTTAAGATCTACCCAGTAAATAACCGATGTAGAACTAAATACACGCCCGCACCGGTCCTCACAATACTATTGGTATTAATAGCGTTGAGAATGGATCTCTCACTTTTCTCATTTTATTATATTGTTCTTGATTTCCTGCACTAGGATGAACATAAATACATGGTAATGAACCTTAAATTACTCCCAACGTGCACATTGCACTGTAAAATGGTCTTTTAATTACGTCAGATCTTCAACCCATTTCATTTTTCTACTTGGATCTCTCAAATTAAAGCTTTCATGGATTCACTCCCAAAGAGTGTATTTGATCAAGAAATCTACAGCCAGTGGCTCATGCTCACCCTCACCAGGATCATGTGACACAAACAAACTCAACAGTTTGTTGTTTGAGATTGTGATGTTATTTCTTTCTTAAATTAAAAAGTTTTTTTTTGCATATATATCTTTTAAAATATATAAAATTATATGAATATCCTCATAAAATTACTATTTATATATGTACCCTCATCAAATACTCATTTTGCATGTATAAAATTCTTTTACTTTTTTTTTATATATGTACCCATACCATTTAACGAATTAAAACTAAACGATTTAAAATTAAAATGACTAAAATAGCCTTACGAGTAGACATGCTAAAAAAAATTATATGGATATACATACAAATAGTAATTTTGCAAGCGTATGCATGCAATTACGCATATTTAGGAGGGTATGCACTTAAAAAAACAATAAAAATGCTCAAAATCTAGCAAGTATAATCCATTAATAAAAACAGATAACAAAAAAAGATTAAATCATGTTAATATCAACTCTTATAGAATAAATCATATTACTTTTACGAAATTCCCACATCAAAAACAAACAACAACTCAACATTTACGAATCATTAAAAAATATTTTGCTAATCTAAGCATCTATAATTAATTTAAATTTGATATGTTTTAATCTTTTTTAAATAAAGAAAGATATGCAAATTCGTACATTCAATAATGATAATTATATCAAAATCAAATGTAGAATAGCATTACCAAAATGATCACCAGATATTCCAACTTAACTGATTCAAGATCTCAAAAATATATATATACAAAAATACCCTTCGAAAAATTCAACTTTGTATGAATACCCTCTTCAAATTCATATTTATATCTGTGTCTCCATAAAACACTGGTTTTGCATAAACACCTGTAAGTTAATAAAAATTATATTTATTTTAATTAAAAATAAAATAAAATTTTTATTTTATTATTTTTATTATTTTTATCTCCGGCGCTATGCGAATTGTGATCCCGCTGAATGACAAACTAGGAACTTTTATATGTTCTCCGGTACGAAATGCACGCATGGATGTGGGTCTACGAGGCCACGCGTTGCATGACTCCTCCCATTCATGGAGGGCCGGAGGCTTTTCTCCTGTGCTCCATCACATTAATTAATGTGTCTAAATTCTTTTCATCTACTAGAATTCTTTTTTGCATATATACCTTTCTAAATATGCAAAATTGCATGGATATTCTTGTAAAATTGTTATTTGCTTGTATACCTTTATAAATATTTCTATTTACATGTCTATCCATTAAGGGCATTTTGTCATTTTAATTTGAAACCGATAATTTCTTAACGGCGTCAGCTGGTATGGGTACATATGCAAAAATAAAGATAAAAAATGATAGAATAGCAAAACAAGTATTCTACGAGGATATACATGCAAATATCAATTTTGGAAGAATATTCATGCAAAATCCGATATTTAGAAAGATATTCATGTAAAAAATCTTTAAAAAATTGATAATGTGGCTCGATCTTTTTTTGACTTACCAATCCAACTGAATCATAAAAAGCTTGGCAAATTTCAGCCGAGTTTTGATTTTTTTAATATATATCTTGTTAAATATAAAAACTTGCATTAATACCTTTGTAAAGCTTCTATTTGCATGTATACCCTTATAACTTTCTTTTGTATATCTACCCATAAGGATATTTTCAGTCATTTTAATTTTAAGCTATTTATTTTTTAACAACATTAAATAGTATGGGTATATATACAAAAAAAAAAGAAGAAGATATACATACAAATAGGGTATTCATGCAATTTCATATATTTAGGAGGGTATACATACAAAAGAAAAATTCTAAACTAAATTAACAAGAAAATCCACATTAAGAACTTAGATTTCTCAAAACAAGTTGCACAATTGGAAGTACCTCTAGCTTATAAGATTCCCTCACTTGTAAGAGAGTTGGATCATCTTGAGAGGTGCTATGTTCTTAACTCCCCAAACGATCATTTTGGTGCCAATATGAGTGCAGCTCATAAGCAGTCATGGACAAGGATCTCACAACTTTGTTTAAGCTAGTTTGGCGGGGTATTGATGGTTTTGGTAGGCTGCTACCTTTGTTCAAATGCCTCTGTTGAGCTGCATGGAAGCTATTCTTGCCTTCATATCCTTGCATCTCCACTTCGCCCACAAGGTGTGCTGAGCCCTCCTCTTCATCTGTCTCTGCTGCCTTTGCCAACGGCGTCTTCCTTTTATATATAGCATAGAGGACCAGTTGAACCGAGCCTAATGCAAAACCAACACAATTTGGAACCTACAAAAAAACATCACTTAGAATATCAAATTAGTGACCCGAAATCTAAATTCCTGGTTCAACTTTAATTATTTGAGTCCTTTGCTTGGTAGACCATATATTTAATCTTCATAGATTAACTTAACAGCCCAAATAAATGTTGCTTGAGACAAGGTTCAACTTTTAAGAGATCACTCTCAATGTTGTACTATAGAGGGCAAGTCTTGGCGCAACGTTAAGATTGCCTTGCTAGGACTTGAGTATTGTGGATTCAAAACATGAAAATAACCTTTGCACGTAGGGATCAATTAGCTTTGTATGTTTGGCTCTCTCTAGACCTTATGGATGAACAGCCTCTTTTTTTTCACTCTCAGTGTTCCACCATAAGCAGATTTAGATCTTCCAAATTTCGCTTGTGCAAACCAAGGGTTAGCTCGGGACAAGTTTCATGCATGCTGTACTTTAGGCCAATGGGAAAATATAGGCTACAGAACAGAAGGAATACCTCCTCTAATACTCCCTAACCCCCAGACATGACAATGTAGTATTCTACTACACAATTTCGATTCCCTAGCAATCACCAAGAGACTTTTACTAGCAGAGTAGGTAGCACCATTATTCAATCTATGCATTAGACTGCTAGTTTTAAAGCAATGCGAGCTCATGTGCTAGAATCAATACTTGGAATTCAGATTAAAACCAAGTTTAGATGAACCTATACCCCTAATGAAGAAGGCAGGGATCAATCTGAACCCTCTGTTGGAATGGGCAAAGTAACAAAATTTTCATGGACACAAGTTACTAATCATTGGGAAATACTAAAGGACCTAATGTGCCAAAGTATGCAGTCTTTTCCTTACATTACTTATATCTTTTATTATGCTTCCTTGTGTTTTTTTTTAATCATTTTTCATACATTTTCCTTGGAATCTTTTAGATATGGTTGATGGTTAGGGAGATCATACAGAAAGTTTGTATCTACAAGCTTAAGAAAAACTTTCTTGCATAGTAAAATCAACTAAAAAGAACTTACACCAATGAAGTAATCTTGTACGAGCAGAGAGTAGACACTCCATACTCCACCATTGAGGAAGAGGAAGAAGGAGAGGAAGAAGGGCATGTACTCAACACTCATCGTTTTCACCACCATTCTCTGCATAACAAAGGGATCATGTAGTTGGTCTCAGCCTCAATAAATTTATATGAGTGTATAGGTATTGCAGTGCATAACAGTTATGTATCTTTATAACATTATACACCATTACCAAGCAACATAAAGTTTAAAGACTATATTTTGATTTGTTTATCGGTGTGTTATACAAACAATCATTCCTGGCCAGTATAATTGAAAAGAGAGTTACAGGGTTACATATTTGTTATCTTAAAAGAAACTAATAACTTGCATGAATTTGTCTTTGCTCAAAAGACAAATGAATTGGTCATGCTAATACATTACACATTTTAGAAGCATTTATGATATTATACAAATTAAGCATCAAATATAGCTTATTCAATTCCCACATTTATATTGTGTAATCCGCGTGGGTTGATATTAACAAGGGGAACAAAAAATTTGCTTTGCATACCATAGCTGCCAAGGGCGAAACATACATGCCCACGGTCAAAGCTGCACACAAGAACCCTATCACAGTAAGCCGGACACTCCCATGGATTGCCAGAAGAGTGACCAGTATCACCAACCCCAAAAATCCCACATTCAAAACTGCCACCAACTTTGCCATCTTCACCTGAAATCAAATATCAAACAGCCAAATATAACCCAGCCTACTTGAGTTCACACTTTCTTCCATGGACAAAGAGAAGGAAACAAAGCCATCACCCTTGTGTCCCTGGGAGCGTAGACGAGATAAAGAGTCACATAGATGGCCTGCAACACGGTTCCAATGCCATTAACCGTGACCACGAGGAGACCTCCAGGCTTGAGGAGACCATAAAAAGTCCACAGTGAAGTACTGAGTAAAGTGGTGACATAAGGCTGCCATTTGAAACTCTCGGTGGATTTCTTCTTCACCACCCGCCGGAAGGTGCCTCTGAACCATCACATCCAACAAAACACCACCTCAAAACTAAGTAAGAAGTGATAATATAACAATAACAGCTGTTTAGTGTTTGAAGAAGGGGAGCTTCATGAACTCACATGGGAGAAGCAAAGACTAGTATGGATATCACATTCCCTGACAAAAAACCAAGCAACTCATCATATGTCGCCATGTAAATGATAAGAAGAGGTACTTGGGAAGAAGGGAGACTTACCCACAATTCCAACAATGAAGCTTGGATCTAGTGCCATGGCATGGACCTCGGAGCTAGAGGAAATGAAAGTCCAGGGAAGTATAAGCGGATGAAGAGAGGATAGAATATGTGGTTGGCAGAAGAAGAGCAATAACCCATCACCAACTCTATCGATCCAGAGCGGTTCCCCTATCCTTTCGAATGGGGTCCCGTGCCTTTCTTTTGTGGTGTCCCTATCCCTCTGTCCTTATCGTTGTCTCCCCCTACGCCAAAAGCGAAGGGGTTCCATAGTTCATTCACGTACAGTCTTGGTCTAATTTTGCCGACTTAAGTGATAGGAGCATTGCTACTGTCCACTACTATCGTCGGTAGGCAGAAAGAAGTTGATATATATGATTGAATTTTTGTTCGCTCTAACTAAAGGCACAATTACAATACACAAAAAATATAACACAAAACTTTGCACCCATCATCCAATTCAATATTAATAATCGAAAATCTAAAATATATATGATTTAAAGAATCCTAGTTTATGCATCAAATCATCTCAAATATATAGTTGTAATTTCAATTGATTTGATATATGGACTAGTAATCTCTATATGGTACGATTTTTTTGTACATAGATATTTTAAGACCTTTTAGATCACATCCGCTAGCCTATAATTTTATTTTTCAATCATTAATGTTGAATTTGGTGGTGGGTGGCGGACGTAAAAGGAAGGCCTTTACGCCTCATGTGAATCACAATTCTAATTGATACATTTCCATGCACCAGCAGGCATCCCCTTTTAACCATCTTCTTCGATTCCATTCTATTCTCTTTTTGAGATGATTCTATCCAATTCATTCTCAAGAAATGAGTTACCATAAGAAATCATCATTTGATTTTCTCCATCCTTTTTGAGGGCCTTAAATGCATTAATAATCGAGATTATTTTTACGAAAAGATAATCGTGTACCATGCTTGCAGGAGTTACTCAAATCTTCGCAAAGTATAAGATGAAAAAGAAAAACATTAATTCAAAACGACAATTAGTATTTTTGAAATCCATAGTATTAGAATCATGACCATAAGTAAGGTAAAGGGATCCAATTTGTCATGAAACAGAAATTACACAAGATCTGGTTACTGGTGAATCCACACTACCTCAGTTCCTTGTGTTTCTAATGGCACATCACATAGCCACTCGTCTTTTATACAAAGCAAGCATACTAAATATAACTCACAACAATCGAGGGATGGGGAAAAAACATGCTGCAGCTACCATATGCTAATCCTATTTGGGATCATCATAAAAAACATGGGCTCTTTCCACAGCTTAGCTTGAAAACAATACAATGTCCATGTTGTTCATCAATCACTTAGCTGAGAACAATACCATCAAAAATAACTTGCCATCAATTCCATGGATAAAAGGATGAAAAGATCGCCGCACTAGTACTCTATAATCGGGACTTGGCTTGATTAACCTGGGCACTCTGCATCCATTAAAGATACATTTAGATGATGAAATGGACAAACTACATTGCTCAATGCACCATTCAAAGAAAAGAATTCAACTCTCACCAGAGGTATGCCTCTTGTGGCTCTTTCTTTCAGATATGCGCAAGGCTTGAAAAAATCGCCATACATCTTTGACCATTCCTCCAGTCTAGAAAATACATAATTTGCCCCTAAAGAGTCGGCCCAAAACATAGTGCCACCCCTGGTGTCAAGAAATGATGTCAAGTGCAGCTTTGTAGCAGCCTACTTAGCAAGTAACCAAGAATCACTTACTAATGTTAATGACAAAGAATATGACCTGTATGAGGGAAAACCCATGCCCATGATGGAGGCAATATCAAGATCCGATGACTTGGAAGCAATTCCTTCATCGAGGACACGACAAGCCTCATTTACAACAGGGAAGAATATCATCTCTATTATATCTTTATCTGCTAGCTCGATCACCTGCACTCATCCCTAAAATACATTAATGCATCTGATGCATTTTGAAGTTTCCAATAAGTGGCAACTCTGGTTTAATTGTGGGAGCACAGCATAAGAAACAAAATAATTATATCAACAATCAACAAGTTGCAAATAGTAATATTATTTGAATTAATAGCAATGATGTTGATTATCACATGGGAAAAGGATGAAGTTTAACAAAGAAACCCAGACTGTTTCGACACTATGTGCAGATAAGGCGGAAGTAATCAAGTAAAATTTAGTCCTAAAATAAGAACAGGATTCAGTTTTTAGAGAAAACAAGGAGACCTTGGGGCCTTGGGTAACAGCAGATATGCTCCTTGATTTCTCAATGTACTTCTTTATATCAGGATCTGGACTAGCCTTCCATTTTTCATCATACACATAGAACCCCTTGCGCGAAGATTCACCTGTCATAAATGTTACAACTTACAAAGGTGTATGGGTACTGAAATTTTGGGCTCTGATGCGGTAGATGGATTGGCAAGTGAATTGCCATAAGGCCTAAAGGAGGATATTGACATAATCTTGCACTAATTCTATAGCAGTCAAAAAAACATTAGTACCTATCCTTTTATCCTGAAGCATAATGGGTATCAACATTGACCTGTAGCATCTCTCAGGGAAACTTTGGAGGTATTGGGTACCAGTAGCCACAGCGACCTTGAACCCAACCAGATCAGCCAGTCTGTGTAGACACAGCAATAAAAGGCCTTAGGTCACTCAATTACATAGGAAACAAGCAACAATCTTTCTGCTCTCCCCAACCTCAGACCAGATGACTTATCAAATCCATTGCCTAGTCATATGCAATATGGACAGTTCTAATAAGAAAGATAAATCCAAATTCCAGTTTCAAAGTAAGATTTATTAATACCTGAAAGGCCCCATTGGCATTCCAAATTTGGTAATCACACGATCAATCTGATACACATCTAAGCCATGATCAACAAGTAAAGCGGCTGCCTGTGAGTAAGGAAAAAACATCCGATTGACAGCAAAACCAGTACAGTTCCCAACAACAATAGGGGTTTTATGAATCTTCCTTGCAACACCTAGCAAGTCCACAACAACTTGTGGAGAGGTTGTACGAGTATAAACTATCTCCAAAAGCGGCATGACATGGGCAGGACTGCAGAATAAGAACACATCAGATGGAGGTACAAAAATAAAAAGAAACGTTGCGCTTAAAATCGCATTACCTAAAAAAATGTGCACCCACAATACGATCTTGCGACATAGTCTTCTCTCCGATTGAATTTAAGTCAATCGTCGAAGTGTTACTTGCAAGTATGCAATGAGGAGGGCAGTATTTTTCCAGATCAGCAAATATTTGCTGCTTTAAAGACACATTCTCGATAACTGCCTGTCACAACTTACAAATGTTTAAGGCCAATCAAACAGAAAAAGCAAGAGTTGAAAAGACAAATAAAAGTTTCAGAGGATTGGAATGAGAAAGCTAAAAGGAAAAGATTAACTATGAAGTTACCTCAATGACCATGTCCACATCTTTGAAGTGCTCATAGTCAAGAACACCTATGAGGAGAGAGAGGGCCTTCCCGCATTCCTCTTGAGTCATTTTTCTTTTCTTGACATAACCCTGCAAATTGGCTGAAAAGAAACCTAGAAAGTAAGTATAATAGCTATCATGCATGTGAAAAAGAAAGAGATATAGAATTTAGAAAAAAAATGTCCCCTATATAATGAGGAGGTTAATTGAAGTCACAGTAACCTTTGACTTTGCCAATCCCTGACTGTAAGAAGTTCTCATTTACTTCTTTTAGGATTACCAAATAATTGCTCAGTATCAGTGCAGTGGCAATTCCAGAACCCATTAAACCTCCTCCAACGATCGCAACTTTACGTATTCTTCTGGGCGTCAAGCCTATGTCGGTAATGCCGGGAACCTATCACATCACAAAGTGTACAAACTAATAGGTTCACTGAAAAAGAAACTCAACATAGCCTCCTAAACATGCATGGCCTCCAAAATAGTGCAATATTCTTCAATGAAAACAATGGAAAATAGCCTCCTATACAATATCTGTTACGAAATTCTATTATCAAGGAGCTTTCTGGAAAAACTTCATCAGGATCACATGAGAAAATGTCTACTGACAATAGTTTCCCATAACTAATCACAGCAAAACAAGTAAACTTGAATAGCTGCAGTTAATCAAAATGATTAAGAGAAAGTTCCGGGACCAGTAGGCTATACCATCAGGTTTACCTACGCATGTGCACAGATTTTGTACCTTAAAAACTAGCCCGTTTCAAAACCAAGGTTATTGCAGAGTTGTCAAGAAACCAGTTTCTAGAAATATAGAAGCATGGTATACAATCTGTTTGTTGTTTCAAGCATCAAATCCTTAGATCAATAAATTGTCATTCTTAATTTTGTCAGTTTGGCAGCAAACATCACCTCATGAATTCATGTGGTAGTAGTTTTATTTATCTTAACGATGGGATCACAGGGAATTATGGTGCATCAAATTTAGAAAAAAAAAGGACATGAGTACAGCATTAGAAGACTGAGAACAAAGTTTAATCCATAAACATGGCACATGGAGAAGCAAAAATGTACTAAATGCATATAACCTCAAATGCCACACAGAATTCCATTAACCTTTGAGGTCGCACGTTGTGCAAAGAAGATGTGCATCAAGCTCTTGCTTGTCTCAGAAGATTGAAGCATCCGAGAAGAGTACAATTCCTGTCAACACCAAATGTTAGACAAATGAAAAAAGTTTGATAACTGGCTCTACTAGGAGATACAGCAAAATAATAAACTTACCTTCCAAAGTCCGGCTAGGGGTCCTGAAACTATACCCTCTTCAATGACATCAATACAAATCAGAGGATGTTGGAGTTTAGCAGCTTGTTTTTGAGCCTGATCTCTTGCAAAATTGAGAATTTCTCTAGCCATCCCAAGAGGCTCTAATTTGTCAGTTCTGTAAAGACTTTTAATCCATGGCCTTCTTAATTCAACAATGTCCAAAGCCCAAGAACGAGCAGTCTTGACCAGTTCATCGGGTGAAACAATGGCGTCCACAAGACCCAATGCATGAGCTTCGTCTCCATTCATTGACTTGGACATCTATGCAGAGAAATAGAATATGAAAGTGATGATCCATGAAATTTGACTTAAGAACTGAAGGTAGATGATTTTTTAACAAAAACAACAATAATAGGCAACAAAAATTAAGAGCAAATTACCAGCATCATTTCAAGAGCTTTTGAAAGACCGACAAGGCGTGGTAGACGTTGTGTCCCTGGAACAAGGAAAGTATGTCTGATAGTGCAAAAGAATGCAAAGGTAAATAGCACAACAACCTGTTTATGAGAGAGACAAGTTTGTAAAGTCCTTTGCCTACCTCATTACTCTGTGCTAGTCAATGGGCACAGTATTACCAAACCATAAAAAGAGTATTTACTCTGTGCTAGTTAAACTTAAAAGAATGCATAAAAAGAGGTCATTGCAATAAGTAATGAAAGATAAACATGAAGAATTACGGTAAAATACATCATCATAAATGAGCAATCATACGAGGGCAGTTGATAAGAGATATTATGAAAATAAATAAATAAACAAAAAAAAGGCTAATATAAGCAATACTATAGCACATTAATTAAGTAAAAAAGGTTGTTAAGGTATCATCAGAAATATCATAGCATAGTAACATAACATGAGTTATGTGTGCACCAACTAGTCATAGAGTTAAATTTTAAATATTTTTCTTCTATTTTTCTTGAATGATCGATCGGTTAGCAAGTTCAGAGTTAGCTATAATGGAGGGAGTGTTGACATCCATCACTTGTCATGTGACACATCATCAACATTCATCAACTTAAGGTATATAAATGCTCAAGTTTACATTAAAAGCCAATTCACCAAATACTATATATTTGCTTTAATGCCTATTTAACAACTGCTCTCCTCCCCTACTCAAAAGAAAAAAAAATGCTGGTTGAACACTATTTGAAGCAAGGTTCGCCGTCTTGGTACCAGACCTCATACCGGTGCCACACTAGCACGGTGTCGGTATGGTATGGTACGGAATTTTTTTAGCGTACCGAATGTCAATACGCCACCCATACCAGTACCGAACCGGTACGGTATGCCCCGTACCGCCCGATTTGATTTGAAGTGATCAAATCCCACCTCCCGAACTGGCACGGTACTTTGGATTTTCGTGCTATGTTCTCCAAAATCACAAAATATGTTTTCCACATTTAACTGGTGAATAGGTATTACATGCAGTACCAAATTATTAGCAAAAAAAAAAGGAGGAAAACTCATAAGAATGGGTGATAATAAGCTGCTTAACATGGTACATAAATGGTCCTTGAAAATATAATAGTCTAAACTCTCAAGATCATTCTACTGTATGTGGTTAATATGTATAAAACCCTATTCATAGTTTCAAAGCTAACCAAGCTATTAAGCATGTGCTAGATAATTTCTGACTTGAACCCTAACCAAAATATAAATGTTGAAGGGTATGCCGCATATTCTTCCACAATTACCAAGCCTACATCATTGCATATGGAGACAGTGGTTCGGCTCAACCATTATAGAAAGCTTAGAGCTAGAAACCTGTGCAACATGGTATTATAAGAGAAATAATGCAACCACTTTTGCAATTCCAAGGAAGATTTCCCAAATGCCTAAGACCATGTTCTATCTCACTAATATATGAATTTAGAATTTACTTTTAAGGAACCCACTTTATTATAGTTCATGCATTATGCAAGAAAAACTCTTCTTCTGTAAACTGGCAAGGAGAACATGTTTACAAAAATACCTCCCATGCCGGGAATAATTCCAAGCCGAAGTTCAGGCAAACCCAGTTGAGCAGTAGAAGTAGAAATTCGACCATGACATGCCTGACCAGGGAAAAATGACCATGTTACATAAAATAGCTTAACTTCAGAAGCAAACTAAAACTGAGGTGAAAAGTAATTTAGTAATATATACCAACACATACCATTGCAACCTCAAGTCCACCACCAAGAGCAAGGCCATCGATAGCTGCCACTGAAGGTTTTCTAGCACCTGACAAGAGGAAAAATATGGGGAAAAAGTGATATAAAATCTTCTAAAAATAATAGATGCTAAAAAGAATCAAGCTAAAAACTCTAGCTTATACCTTCTAAAGTGTCATTGAGAAAATCATTTGCTGAGAAATCAACCTTTGCCTGCTTCGCTGATGGTATAAAAAAGTAAAATTAACAAAACAAAGAAAGCATATGATAGGAAAAATGTTGAATGTCAGATGCATGCTAATCTTACTTTTTCCCTCTTGAAATGCACTGATATCAAAACCTCCTGAGAACTTCCCTCCTGCACCTGTCCGATTGTCACAAGGTGTAAGTGTAATCATATAATGTCTAACAGAAATCTGTTCAAAACAGAAGACTCTGTTACATAAACTGCTAGATACCTGTGAGGACAATCGCTTTCACATCATCTCTTCTCAAAGCTTCTTCATAATTCTCTTTTAGGCTGACTAGTACTGCAAAAAGAAACCAGACAACATATTTCTATTGAATTTAATTAGAAAAATGATACTTTAACAGTTCAAAGGAAACCATAATTTTTCAATACTGAATAAGAGTAGATCTAACATCAGGGTATTCCAAAAAAAGAAATAATTATGGATAAAGTACATGAAATGCAGTATCTTTGTCAACTCATGCCAAACCAATTTACCAATCAAGGTGCTGAGTAATGCAGCAACTGACCCCAAAGCTTAGTGATACACTATCCCTAAACTTAATGTATCCACCTACAAAGCTTAGTGATACATTAAATTTTGCTAAGAGCAAATTCACTTAAACCATTTAATGCAAGGCCATTAAAAGACAAAAATTCAAAAAAATCTAAATGATCAAATCGCATAAACCAGATGAAATCATCATCCAAGCTGAAAAACACATCATATATAATATTTTCTAGGTCCAAATACACGTCCCAGGAATAAAAGGATGCAAAGCGAAAATTTCAAAAGCAAGAGAAGGTACCATCCAAGGAGAGGGCATTAACGGGAGGGTTGACAATGGTTATGACAGCGACCCCGTCCGCTCCCACCTCCATCTCCGTCCTACCCCTTCCCATCTCTCTCCCTCTCTCTAGAGTGGATTTATTTTACTGCTGAAGTGCGGAATTTGCGACCAGCCCGGCGGCTAAAGTTCTTTACGAGGAGAAACTTCGGCGCTGTGGCCGCAGAGATGGCTGATGAGGCGCTGCACGGTCCACAAGATCTATGCGAAAATGGCCGACAGAGGGGGACGGACGGCCTAATTTGGCATGGAATATAAGGATTGGAGGCGGCAATCACACCGGGAGTGGTCGTACCGCTGGTACTGGGTTTTTCGGCTGGTGAAATCACCGATAACCAACTCGGTGCACCCTCCCCGGCCTCCGTTTGGCAATAAAAGCTGGTGGTCACCCTCCCTAGCCTCCGTTTTAATTCAGATAATAATAATAATAATTAGAAAAATTAGCAGGACTTGCTCGAGCCTGGGCAATTTAATGCCTTCTTTGATGTATTACCAACTTTGCCGTCTTAACATTAGTGCATAGAAAGATAATTTCTACTTTATCTCGAGCTTCTACGCAATCCAAAAAAAAAATCAGTTCACCACCGAAGATAGTAGCACGGTGGAAATGGAGCTTTGATTCCACCGAAAAGGCTCAGATTCGAAACGTGAGGGCGTCGATTAAATGTGGAGACCGAATGCCTCCCGCTTGGTTTACCTGGTGGAGTCGCTATCTAGTCTGTCGTTTATTTAGGTGGTGCTGATATAACGTACTCACATAGTCACATGATGATAGGGTCGCCACGCTGGTTGAGCTCTACCACGGATGGAAAAGGTATAAGTAAAAAAAGATTCTACCCGCATCGAACATTCTCCAGCGAGAAGATATATATTTAAACTTAGTCTGATATAACTTATTGGACATCATTTTATATATATAAAAAATTTATGTTTAAATTTAGCCTAGTCTATAACCCAACTCATCGGACATGAATATTATATACCCAATCGTGCCCAATCGTTCAAACAATTTTTTTTTAATTGATTTAGTTCTGATTTTAAAAATCCGAATTAAATGGGTTCGGTTCAAAATAATCCTAACATGATTATCATCCGATCTATGCATGCCTCTAATTACTACAAAAACAATATCATCTTGAATAAAACTAGCACCACAGAAATCATCACTAGGCGCTCAAATCAGCCTCATTGACTGATGACTAGAGAAAAAGAGATGGTGGGCCGTCTGTTTCCAAGATGAACATCTTGGACTCGCCAAGTTGGGAGCTAATAATTACATACAAGAAGAAGGAGGCGAGGCGTAAAAAAGATAGGTTAATATTGAAACTCCATGAAAATTTTTCTCTAGTGCTCATTTTAAGATGGCAAAGCTGGCTACACCCGGAAGAGGGCATTTAAAGAGCTTTGAGCAAAGCAATCTCTTCTATGACAATATCATTGATCATTCAAAAGATCTAAATAAATTATAAATAAGCTGTGCTACCTGATACAAATTTCGAACATGAAAAATCACATATTGATCCATGCCCTCACGTGTAATTTTTTGTATGATATTTTCAACTTACTTTAATGTTCATTGTTGATGTCATATTCTTGCCGATTATATTGTTTCCACTATCTTCTTTTGCTCTTTAAGAGTCGTATTCTACTAATTTTTTTATAGTATTTTTTGGAGCAAGAACTTTTGCAATTATTAAGTATATTGCTTGATCTTTGATTTTAAGATTATAATATTTAACTTACTTTGGTTCTGCCGCTGCCCTTCTTGGAAACGCTATTTTTGGCGTCTGTTGTGTTCGTAATTTATGTATAAAATATATCCTGGATGGCGCAAGACAATGACTTTGGAACCACCAGATTCTAGCTTATTGAGAGGCAGGTAAAACTTCACTACCTTCGCACCTGGCGATTTTTATTATTTAAAATACATATACATAGGATCAGTTTTAAAATTTATATTTGAGAAAATAAAATCACAAAAACTAAGATGGGAACATGTTTGGTATTATTATTTTTATATTTTATTTTCAAAAATTATTTTTATCATTTATAAAAATATAAAAAAAGAAAATTTTTTATTTTTATTATTTTTATATAGTCGTCTGCACCATTACTATTTCTATCACTGCTATAGTTGTCTTTCCGCACCACCATTATCGCAGTCATCTTCATCACGACTGCTGCAGCCATTACTGCTACCACTATCATTACTACATCATCGTTGCCCCTTAGATCACTATAGCCTCTATTGCTTTCACAACTATTGTCATAATTTTGTTCACCACCAACATATTTATATATTTTTTTAATAATTATTTTAAAATTTTATGATTTGAAAATAAAATAAAAAAATATTTTATTTTTGAAATAAAAGAATAAAAATACAAATAAGAATAATGCAATATGGAACCATAGTCTATACATCTTAATTTTAAATATTTTTAGTCAATATCGATAACAATAACCGTGATAAAAAAATATTTATGATATGAGATGTTAATAAATTAAAATCTCACATATGTGCAACACACTAAAAGCTACAAGACGTGGCCCATAAAATATACTTGATGATGGGAAATTGGAAAAAAAATATATGCAAAAAGTCGAGCTATATGAGAACAGCATGCATATAATCAATTCAAGATGAAATGCCAAGAGTTAAGAGAAAAAATGTTTTTTAGAGAAAGTGAAGCCAAACTTGGATAGAGTTGCTGCCCATTCTTATTATAATACGAGGTGTTTGGTATTGGGTCATCATCAAGAGTAACCAAAACTAAACTTTCTCATTAAGCAGATAAAAAATCAGGTTATTCTGGGAATATAGCATGGCTTGAATCAAATTAAACAGGTTAAAGGGCTAAACATTGCCACGGTGCCACCCCACGTATCAAGCATTGTTCTGGGAACAATTTTAGTAAATCAAGTTAATTGGGCCAGCCCAATAAGCTCAAGCTTCAAGCCAGGTTCCGGGTTCCGGGCTTTCGGCCCAGGCCACGCTCTTTTCTTTCTCTCTCTTCCCCACCCCAAGTTCCAATCATCATTTCCCGCGCAAGCGCGAACACGCTCGCCAAGTTTCAAACCTGAGGGAGCGCGGCGGAGAGCAAGGAAGAGAAACGAAGCGCCACCAAGCCACGGCGGCGCCATGACCACCACCGCCAGATCAGCCCGAACCCACCACCCAGCTCCGCCGACTCTCACCGCCGACGACATCGTCCGCCTCGCCGAGGATCCATTCGCCACCCTCCCCTCCTCCGCCTCTCCCTCTGCCCTCCTCTCCCTCCTCGACTCCCCCTCCCCCTCTCCCTCCGTTCCCGTCACCACCTACCTTTCCTCCCTCCTCTCCCTCCTCTCCCGATCCCCTCCACGCGCTTCCCTCCTCTCCTCCCTCCTTCTCTCCTCCCTCCGTCTCTTCCTCTCCTGCCGCCTCCCCCGCGGCCCCGACACCGCCCTCGTCTTCCACCTCTTCTCCCCCCTCCTCCCCAACCTCGACCCTTCCGACCTCCCCTCCCTCCTCGACCTCATCGCCTTCCACCTCTCCGACATCGCCGACCCCGACGACGCCCAGCCTCTCGACCTCCTCCCCCGCCTCCTCGACCTCGCCATCGATGCCTCCGGAGAAGAATCCATCGTCCCGATCCTCGAGAGATTCCTCGCCACCGATTGGTCCAAGGCCCTGTTGGTAAAGATCGTCTCCCTCCTCCGCGATTTCCCGGCGCTTTCTAGGGTTAGTGTTCTGGATTTCGTCGAGAAGGTATTCGGAGGAATGAAGGCGGTGGACCTCCAGGATCTGCCGTCCCTTGTCTACCAGCTCCTTCTCCTCGCTTCCAAGGGGATCAACAAGGGGGCGGTGATTGGAGGGATTTTAGGGTTTTTTGGTGGGTCCCTAACGGGGCCGGCTTCGATTGTGCGGCAGGTGGAGGGGACGGTTTTGATGCATGTGAACTTCGCCGTGAAGCAGGACCCTTCCTTGGGGCAGGAGGTGCTGGCCATTGTTCGATCCGATCGTGGTGTGCTTAACCACTTCGCGGTCGCCATCCTGCTGTCGGTAGCCAGGGTGCGACGATTCAACGAGAGGTCTATTGGTGTTTTGAGGTCAGCGGTGGTGACCTCTCACCGCGACTATAAGCTCTCATGGTGAGGATTCTTTCCAATCAGCGACATTTCTCTCTTCAAAAATATGATTGTGATTTGTTTTGTTGTGTTTGATTAAAAGGTTGAAACTTGTAGGAATTGCAAGTGGTTGCCTGATGATGTGAAAGAGGAATGCCTGGAGACTGCTAAATGTGTGGAGAAAGCATTGATAAAAGCTGTAACTTTTTTTGCACTCAGCTTCTTATTTTTCCTTATGTTTGAATTATTGCACCCGCTCATACTAGTTGAATTCATCATCAAGCATAATCGAGGCACTTCACTATTTTGTAGGTGAATGAGAGCAACTATGGACGGGAGCATGTTGTACCCAGCACTGTTCAGTTTGGCTTTGTTTTGCTGGAATCAATAGATAGTGGGAGTGGAGATGTTGGTGGTTCTAGAGGTTTGATGAGCATGGAAGAGCTCGGCATTCAAATACTAAAGACACTTTTTGAGGTCCATGACATGGCAAGAAACGAGGTTTGTTTGGTTGGAACTTGTACAATTCCATTAGCTTTATGAACTGTATGGAACCATGCTTTACTTTGTCAGTGATTATTATTTAAGCCTTTTATCGCTCATTGCCAAATTTAAAATGAAAGGAAAAGGAACTGGAAAATAGATAGCAATCAATGCAGCGGTTTTTTTTTCATGGTTATTGTGCTTTGCCCCATTTATGTATCATGCCTTGTTCCTTCTTTCTTTTTTGATATTGTCATGAAGTGCAGCCTCTCAATATTTTCTATTAAGGATTTGATTTCCCCCGAGCTGCAGATAATTGAGCAGTGCAAATTTCGGATTCTTTCTTTGAAGCCTCATGAGAGCATGCCGATCATCAAGTATTTAAGCAGTTTGATTATAATTTTTTTGAGCACTTTTCTTACAATCTGATACATATCAATACAATCTTTATGTGAATCTTGTAATAGGTTATTTGGTCATCTGGTTCAAAGCTACCCTTACCCTATGCTAGATTACATTGCTCACCTGAAAGAATTACTGGACTATTTCTCTTTCATGAATGATGTAACTTCCGTTGCTCTCGTTGATGCCATCTTGCCACTGATCAAGTTCAGCCGCGATCTCCAGGTGTTGGTTCTCAAACTATCTCACTATGCAGTAATCTTTCAATACTCCAAGTGCTGTTATGATGCTGTTGATGAATATCTGCAGGATTACGTTGTTTTGGTTGTAAGAAAGGCCATGTTCAAACGAGAAGATTCAGTTCGTATAGCTGCTACTAATGTTATCATTGAATTAATTTTAATGGAAAACAGATCTAAGAAAGATGGTATAAATTCTTTACAAGAGTCATCCAGCCAAGCAAGTTGCAGCCAGCAAGCTATATCCTGTGGGCTGGGCAGAGGTCTCTTTCAAGAACTCAGTGGATTGCTTCAGAGATGTCTTTCACAACAGGTGCTTTTCAGGCACTTATAGTCATGAAAATTTCACTTTTTCCCCAGCTTTAACAAGTCTTTTGATAGCAGTTGCTTGCTTTAGACAGGCTAGAGTTAAAGAAATCATGTACCATGGTCTCATTAAACTTGTTGTGTTAGACCCGTTTGTTGCTACCTCTGTCTTGGATTTTCTCTGGCCTCACTTTCTTCACTTTTACAAAGAGGTATTTTATCTTTTGCCTCATCCTTTTGATTTTTATCTGTAGTTTGCAAAAGTTGCATATTTGCTATTATTTCTTTTGTGTTGTCTTCAGGATCATGTAAAAATTCATGAAACCATCAAATATAATCCTTAAGGAATTACGTCATAACATTGTTGGCATATTTTGGACAAATTCTTTTTGCAGGATGCAGACTCTCCCCTTAGAGTTGATGCATGCTTTAAGTTGGAGAGTGGAAAAATTTGTCTGGTAGAACCTTTGGACTATCTTTTATCATGTGTCTCTTGGATTCTTCTTCTTCAGCCACATGATAAATCTGACCATCCATCAGAGTATTCTTGGCCATGTTTTGACTTCTCCCCTTCACAAGAGAATGAGGTAAGGGAGGCATGGCTTGCCTTGCTGTCAATGGATACATCTGAAGTTGTCACTGTAAGACTTGCAGTCACAATCCTTTCTTGAACCTATTGCAGGTTGCAAGGACATCATCTGGTGAGCTGTTCTCAAATGCATTATCAAAGATCCGGAGATCTCTAAGAAAATGCACTTTAGATGGTTTTGTGTCCCCTTCAACTCTCATTGTCTGACTCTTGTTGAGCTAATATTGTTTCAATTTCAATACTTTTTCTGCTTCTGACCATGATATGATTGCTTCCATTGTTGGATCAGATGGTGAAGGCCAGAGTGAAGATACTTCTCTTCCATCACAAGGTGGGAAAACTTGTTCTCGTGGTTGGATTTTGCTTGGAATTATTGAGGTGTTCGTTAATGTTGTTGCTTCAGAGTTAGAGAAAGCAGCTGATGAAGAAAAGATAGTGCTTGAAAAAGAAATAATGGAGCTTGTTAGTTCATATGATTTTCTAGAAAAAGAATCAATCATGAATAAACAGAGGAGTGGCACCCGGAAAGGATCTTCGAGATATATCCAAGACAAGGCTAACAGTGAGTCCAAAGAGTACCCACATGTTTCCCTCCAAAAATTATCTCAAGCAAGGAGACCTTTCTTTGCAACCTCAAATATCCATCAGCTTCTAGTGACTGCACTTAAGTCAGGCAATGCTGATTATCCTGACAAACACACTGCTTCTCAGAATCATAGTCAATCATCTTCGTGCAAGACATGGGACCAGTGTCTGAAGCTAATATCATTTGCTTTAAAGGCTTGTCTTCATCATTTACAATCAATCAGTTTGATGAAAACTGGATCAAATAATGATCCATTGAAAACTTTATTCCATGGAGATGTTAAACAGCTGGGACAACTTATAATGCAGCTGGTATGGCTGCTTAAGTCTGGCCTAAAACTAGAAAAAGATCCTAAAAAGATAGAAGGCAAACGGAAGACAAACATAGAAAATAAAGGAGACCAACTCTTACTATCATTGTTATGCTTGAATGAGTTGTTCAAGCTAAATTCATCTGGGGTTCATTTTGCTCAATTGATTGAGGATATGCTTATCCTGCAAGCACCAGAGTTGGATTCCGAAACTACAATAGATACTGCTCAGGGTATTGACAATGGGCAAGGCTCAATGCCGGAGGATAAGTTCTTGAGAAGACTCCATTTGTTTTTAGAGAAAATAATAAAGCCACTGTATTCAGAGCTTCTTGCTCTTTCACTTTTCCATGAATCTGAGGTAGCTCTAGTCCCTCTCTGTAGCTGATTATTAAGCATATTTCCTGTTTTCACACTACAATTTCTTTTCCATTGTGAATGTAGATTAACAGATGTAGTAGCCCTAGTATATTGTGTTAATATAGTACTGTGTTATTTTTTGGCTACTTCTCATCCCCCATGGTATTACCCACTTCGGAATGATTATATTGTTATGATCTTCGCCTACAATAGAACGCAGATATCTTCCTGCAATGGGGAGGAGTGCCTTACCATGTGATGAATGAGGGCTTGCTCCTTTCTGCTTATATGGTTATTTGAAACAATTAGTCTGGAATTTATGTTACTTAGTTGTTTGAATCAAGCTGCTGGTTTCAGCTAGCTTGATTATTTAGGCCGAACTAAGTGTTTTTAATGCATCATCTGAATAAAATGAAGCCTTTTCGGAATCTTTTTAGACTAATCCATTAAAAATTACTGCATTTTAATCGTTATATTTTACATGAAAATTTACACCAAAAAACTAGGGTAAATTTTGTTTCTATTTCTGTTCAATAAGTCAGCAAGTCTTCATGGGGATGGTGGTGCTTTGAGGAGTGTATTCAGCTCCAGTGAAGTGTTAGTTCATGCTGAGATGGCCTCAAGAAGGGAGGAGGGAAAAATCTCATCATCATTTTGCTATTTTGTTTGCTTCATGTTTCTTTCCATGATTTCATCTACTTATGTAGAAGATGGATGTGAATTTATTCCCATTTTCTTGTTTAGGTTCTAGCTGAATTGATAGTGATCATTGAGAAGAAATTGCCACGTCAACAGAAGACCTATCATGGAACCTGGGCTGGGGGCATCTGTAGGAGCAGCAGTATAGAGAATCCCAATGCTGCACGAAGTGTAGCGGGACTCGCCATTTATCTGATGCCTGCTCCAAATGACCTGATTGTTGCTCATGACATGGCATTAGAGCTGTTGAAAGTTATGGGATCTGAAGATAAAGATCCAGAGGAGATATCTGAAACATTTCCCATTATTAATCATTCAACAAAAAATGCAATTTCTGCTATGCTTATACAAGTGGTTGAATGTTGCATGGTTGAATTGGACTGGTCTGTATCAAAACTTAAGGCAATCTCCATTGTCAATCTTGAATTCATTGGCCTGAAAAAGAAGCACCAATTTGGTGAAAGGCTACCTGGACTAAAATTGGAAGAAGCATTGCACTTTAGGTCAGAAGCACTGGCATATCTCTTGTCCTCTTTTCTGGAGATGAACCTTAAGGGTATGCTTTTCATCCAACAATGAATAACATGCTTTGCTTTTACATCACAACCAACACTTTTATGTCCTTATTTTACAGACTCTCAAGCAGAGCATTTACTGAAGGTAACTGCAAGATTTTACAAGCTTTTGGCTCGCATGACAAAACTCTGCATTGCTCCTAAAGGTTGCAAGCAACTCTTACCTAGCCCCAAGTTTCAGAAGCTAGCAGAAGTGACTTGCTCAAGGCTCACCAGTCCTTTATACAATTTTGTTGCTCTTGTGCAAAGGGTAAATAGCTCTGCAGTCTTATTTTGCCTATGTCCGATTTAGCTTTCACTTCTGTTTCAATGATCTATATAAGCTTGTTCGTTCTACCTTTAAAGTTTCCCTCATCTCCTTTCTTTTCTTTTCCCTTTCTTTGTTTGGCAATTCAGAACCAGCAAGAGAATGCTCAGAGGAGGGGAATCATTAGCAAGATCAAAAGGGAGAATAGATGTATTCCTGATTTGATATTCCAAATTGAGGACTATGAGAAATATCTCATTCAACTCAGCAAGCTGACTAAAGTCAACTTGTTGAGGCATGCCAAGCGCAGCACAGCAAGGGATTTTAAGATCATAGAGATGAAGAAGCTTGCCATTGAGGGAGAGGCATCTGAACATGATCCCAGCCAGGCCAATTCTACATCATCTGAGAATGAATCAAGTGAGGAATCTGTAGGACCAGATGAGGAAAATGCCTCTGAGAAGGTTGCATCCCCGGAGTCCGGTGGTGGTACTCCTGATGAACATTCCGAGACTGATAAGGAAGATCAAGAGATGGAGTTAAGAAGGAAGAGGGCTAAAATGAGTAGGATTGTGGAAGACTCTGATGAAGAAACATAGGGACGAGGTATATTCTTAACTTGTCTCAACTTGTTGATAAATGAATTAGAAAATATGACAGAAACATCTTCATAGAATGTCTTTGTTCCTTTGTTATCTGTAAGTCTTGTTTATCATTTTGTTTCTCTTTTGTAATTCTTTATGTAGTGGACACTAAGAGTTAAATGCCAGTAGAAAACTGGACAAGTGCATGCTTGGATAACACTCTGAGGTTTGAGTACTAAGGGTTGTAATAGCCTAACAAATGACAAATTCTATCATTTCATGAAATGCTAGTATTACTACGGTTGGCTGCAGAACTTCGTGCTGAACACTTAGCTAAGGCCTTTTCCGTGTTATACATCATGAGAACTAAGGCCTATTTTCAAACAATTTATCTCTAATCACTGTTTTTTTCTTTTTTTTTTCTTTTTTTTTTTTTTTTTTTTTTTTTGCTAAACCGGGTGATCTATACAACACGTGTACGGATACACCCAATAAAATCGGAAAACAAAACATCCCGGAGCTCCCGAGGCAGCTCCCCGTCCCCAGCCCATAAGGTACTACCGGCATGGTTAGCCACATACGTGGCCATCTCTAATCACTGTTTTGTGAACATTTTTTTTGCTGATTATGGATGAATGGTGCGTAGCTTTTCAAGGTCTTGCTTCTGAGACCTAACAAATTTTGAAGAATACATTATAAAGCATTGAAAACGATATTATCATGTGACATAAGCATATTGCAGCCCCAGAACTGCTTATTAACTATTGCAGCTTGAGCGCAGTTTTCTTTTGTGTGTTTATTATATAGTTTTGGCTCTCATCAGAAAGAACCTGCTTTCAAGGATAGCTTTTCTTCGGCTCGTTTCTTATCTTAACCCCACAGGATTTCCAAGCACCTTCAGCTTTTTAAACTCGTTCGCTGCATGACAGTGTAACTCCATCCTTGTTGCTTAATCGTCAGGTCATCTTGGAAGACAAAAATAAACAGTATCTTTTGCTCATGCTGGGAGTTCCATCGTTGTGGAAGAAGTTTCTTACATCACTTAAATATTAATTTTTATATTTAAAAAAAACATTAGTTTGATGCTGTCAACTCTTCAATGTGAAAAATAGCAGCATTTCATGTTCCACCAATTATTCACTATATAAAGCCTGAGAAGGCATGTACTTTTTTCAAGTTTGCTTTTATGTACAGTCAATAAAGTATTTTTTGATCAAAAGTAAATTAAAGGAAAATCGTACCTGAAATTTTCTTCTCCTTTCTTTCTTGATGGAGAGGGACGGACAGCTAATCGTACTATGACTATTCAGGTTTAAATTATTGGGAGTGTACCAACCAAGAAAAAGAATCTCTGCTTATTGAGCAGAGGTTGTTATCATTGGTGTCATCCGCGGCTCACCAACTGGCAAATTTCTTATGGATCGCCCCTTGTAAAATTATCTCTATGATGTTCTTACCAACTCGAGAATGAAAGAAAGTTTGATATTTATTGCATTGGCCATGCAACAGGTTGTGCGAAATAGGGGAAACTGGCACCTGTTCTTGTGTGATGTGCATGTGGCTGTGCATCTTACACTTCTCGATATATAATGCATAGCTATTTTTACATTGAATTATTAAATGATTTGGTGAGAGATGGATCTAATCTGGTTTTAGCACTGTGGCTCTTCATTTTCTTGTGATGGTTTTTTTTCAGTTTCGTATTATCACGCATCATTATTTTCAGAATGGAAGCACAACCGTAGGATTACTTAAATATTTGGAACCACCTCCCAAGGTTCAAACTTACAACTTCCATCCAAACAGATGAAGAGTGCAGCCATGATTATTTATTTCTTTTTTCTTTTTTTATGCAATTTAAATTTTTTTGAGGTAAACCATAGCTCTTATTTGCACCAGGTCTTGTTTTTCTTTTTGTGTGGCTGACTATGAAGTTTTTAGGTGTGAAACACCTACTTTACAATGGAAAAAATTCACATCCCTTTTCAAGTACTAACTTTTCATTTGCATATCCAATTCCACAGCAACAATTTAAGCTCAAATTTAAATAAGTTCGGACCAGTCTCGTTTTAATTATAACTAAGCCAATCTGAAACTTATTTTAATCAATTATGAACCAAGCTTATAAGACCTCCGGAAAAAAAAAAGAGACAAAAAGCTGGATCAGCCTATAACCAATCACTGAATCAAAATAAATTTGAGCTAGATGCTATGAGGCCCAATCAGATGATAAACTAGTGGAGCCCATCTCTATTTCAAGGAATGATTGCACCAGTATATATCAAGCCTGACTTGGTCACAACGTATTTTGGGTGCAAATGTGGGTGCTCTGCTCTCTTGGCTCGGTCTGTCGGAAAACGCCGCGTTCTCAGGCCTCTCGAAGCCCTAGTACTGTCGTTTGCGTGCACTGAGTGCAAGCCCCTCCACAAGATAATTTGCTTTTCCATCACGCGACGCGGTATCACCACCAGCCACCATCTATCCCATCGTACGAAATACTCATGCTGTCGTCTCTTTTTCAGCATCTTGCGTGGCCTAATTTACTTTCTCCAATCTGGGCTCCGGCGGGTGGATGCAAAAAGCTTCGCTTTTTAATCCCCCCCCCCCCCCCCCCGGGATTCACTATTTAAATTCGAAATTTGAAACCGTTTTATGACGCCTGCAAGTCAAATATAAAACACGATCCAGATCTTTTATCCCGAAACTTCCATAAACGCACAAGAGGGGGAAAGAGCGTCCGCGTTGTCTTCGGGGCTGGAGCCGGCGATCTTGGAAAGGGACTGGAAGGGAAAAAGGGGGGCGAGATGGCGGACGACAGCAGGAAGGGCGTCGCCGGATCGGCGCCCTCCGCGGCGTACCTGCGTGCCTCCTCCGACGACCGGAAGCCGCCGGCGACGGCGGCGCTGGGGGCGGGGACGGGGGCCGCGGCCAGGAAGATCACCTTCAAGAGCGCGGACATGAAGGAGGAGATGCGGCAGGAGGTCTTCGAATGTGCTCGCATCGTACGTTGCTCCACCTCCTCCTCTTCTGCGTCCGCTTCCCCCTTTGATTTCTTCCGTAAAGTTCGTTTCCTGGTACTATTTTTGAGTCTCTTGATTAGGGTTTATTCTGATCAGGCGTTCGAGAAGTATACGGTGGAGAAGGACATCGCGGAGTACATCAAGAAGGAGTTCGACAAGAACCACGGCCCAACTTGGCACTGCATTGTCGGTCGCAACTTTGGTACCCCCCGATGATCTCTTCTCTCTTCTCCCATTTGTCTTCATATCAATCTTTGAGCCTCGTTTTTCTTTTCTTTTTTCTTTTTGTTGCTGAGATGAAGGTACTAACTTCCAAGAACTTATATCTGTATGCTTTTTAGCTGGATGAAGTCACGAGTAATGAATTAACTGGTGCATGGTCAAGAAGTTACCTGATTTAGAACTTGATCTATGTGCTTGTCACGAGGATAAAGGAAAACAAAAAAGAATTACAAAGAAAATGTTGATGAGAAAGCATGACCTGGAGATTTATCAATTTATCTGAAAAACATTTAGTTAGTATTAATATGTGAATTGGGATTATCAATAGAAAAATGATGGTTATTGCGAATTATTAGAAGCGTTCTTGGAATGTTTGTCCCCTCCCTTCTTTTTTTTTTTTGAACCTCATTTATTTTGATATCTTTTTTGACGAAGGATGCTTGGCAACGTCATGCCTGTGCAAAGCCAGCGCTTCTTCCTTGACTGTCAGAGTATCTTTTTGAAGGTAGTAGAAGAGGGTTTTGTTCATCCATGAGGGCCTGATGCTTATTCTTGCGGACAAGTTCACTGAGGCATTGACAGTTTTGTTACAAGGTTTTCTCAGAGATGGTTTCTGTTCTGGTTTGAATGCCGAGTCCATACTGAAGAAAATGGTAGCTTGTCCCTGCATGTTGATGTGCCAATCCATGCAATCTGGGTCAGCTGAAATCTTCGATAAACTGCAATATAAAACCTTTTAACATATCTGGATATAGAAAAACAACTTTATCTCAACTAGGATTTTTGTTCCTGTGCATTTGCTCAAAGTATGTCAGAATGAAGATATCAGCTTACCAAGTAACTATGAAATGCTAATTCCAGCCATCCACAAATTTTCATGATCATTACAAGATCTGAAGTGTTCCATATGTATCTATATTTGGGAGTCTGATATGACTCTCAGCATCTAGCTTTCCACAATCACTGCAGTATTAATGTAGGTCAGAAGCTGCCAAAACTTGTTTCATATGTGTGAAATTTTCAGCTTGCGAGTTATTCATGTCAGCTATTGCAAAGTATGCTCTACTCTTTTGCCACCAAGATGAAGAAGCTATAATAGTCATTGCTGTAACCAAGAACATTTCATTGGAGACTAAGATAATGAATTAGGCATCAACTTCTTTTACCTATCAGAAGGCCTAGTTTTCCTATGAGCCAAAGTTTGCGTAATCCTTTCTTGAAAAAGCAATCTCCTGTTCATTGCAACTCGAAACTTTATTTTGAAGTAGTAAAATAATTATCCCTTGGTTTATCTCATATGCACTTCAACATCCACATGTTCTCAAGCCATATATCTAAGTGAACCTTCTTCAATGTCAAGAGTTCGTTTAATATATTCTTATCATTTTATTGTTTTCTATAATATGTTTCTTCAAGTTTTAACAGCATGTGGTGATTTGGCAAACCAACTTCTCATTACCCACCTGCTTCAAATCTATAGGATGCTCCATTTGTCTCTCTGTTTCATATATTATAAATGTAATAAAGGCTTAGTTACTCCAAGATTCTCCTGGAAATAGAACTCTATGTTGGATGGAGTAAATGTTTTTCAATCCGTGTTTCTATAAGTTTTTCCCATTAATTTCTATTTTTGTCTCATTGATTCAACTTTGCAACATTCATAAATAGTATACATAATCACGTTCAATGGAATACCATCTGTCTTTCTATTAAGATGAAAAGATATGAGGGCATAATCCTAACTCCTGGTGCAGGCTACCACTACCACTAGAACTTACTATTCTTGCTGCATGCAGACATATCACTGTATTCTTATACATATCTAAAATGATATGTATATGACCTTCTCTCTTGCCTTTTTTTGATGGTTACCAAACTACTTTTAGTAGTAGTATGCATGTTTTCCGCAGCCTATAAAGACTGTGTGTATATCTTTTCTCTTGCTATATGTTTTCATCATTCCGTAAGCCTGAAAATAAATTTCATATGTCGATCTGCATGAGCACAAAGCCACTAGCGTTTTTGGCAGTTATGGGTATTTTTGTAATATTTGCATTAGCAGACACTGTCAGATAATCTAATGCATCTCTAGTTAATGTAAAACATCCTTGACATTTTCTTCTGTTTCTAAGATATTACTTGATTATTGGATTACATAACCTTTTTTTTTACTTCAGTTAAGTCTTTTTGGATGTGTTCACTATCTAATTGTTAAACTATAACCTTTAGATACACTTTCCAAATAGCTGATGTATTATTTTTGTACCTGTAACTGGTGTTTTGCCATACCTATAAGTTTGGGTTGATTTTGTTTTTTAGTGCAGAAAAGTTTAGCAATCCACACCCCCCCCCCCACCTCCTCTGCGCAAAAAAATAAATAAATCCATTTATAATTTTAGTTCCATGTGGCATGGTCATGGTTGTTGATCCCATTCGGTTGTACTTGTTTGCAAGATAAATGAATTTGAGAAGTGAAGTCTTTTGCGTTCATTCTTTTGTAGGTTTCATCCATATTTAGATGGAAAAACCTCATTTTCTTGTCCTTTCATTGTCTTATAGCTGAAATTTGACAATTGCTTGAATTAATGCTGAATGATGTACAATCAAATTATTGGGCTAGATGACATGACATGGCACCATATAAGAAGGATTGGTCACGTGAGGTCTGAGCAAGCACATCCAGAATTGATTGCAGTACTGGCTGTGGAAATGGGATATTTATTGTTTGTGGGTAGAAGACAAGCTTGGGTCTGATTGAAGTCAGGACCTGAAGTCCCTCTTATATCCTAGAAGGAAAATTATTATTCTAAAGTGATGGTAAAATATGCATTGGATAGCTAATAATATGGGTATTAAAGCAAATGAGTAATAAAGGGATACTGTGGCTAATTGACATACTATGAGAACTATCTCTCAAACATGGTATAAGTGCCTTGGCTTGGAGCAGGCTGCCCATCAGCCTCCTTGGATCAACACCATGCTGTCTCCAAGCTCTTTTGGAATCAATGTAGTCACCTGAAAATGTAGGAAGTAGGCACTCAACTAAAGAATAACACAATTCCCTATAAAAATAGAGGGATAACCTGCTGTGTTTCTATTTTTTAGGTTCTTTTGCCATGAGTAGGACTTGTAGGTGCTCTCAGGAAGGGAAATGGACTCAAGTTTGATTAAATTATTGCTAAGGCATGCTTAAGGAATTTTGATGCATCATGTCCTGCAGCAGATGCAATAGTGACTAAACTCGAACGAGGACCCTGAATCTAGGTTGGTATTACCAGGATGGGTTCATCCAAGACATGGATATCTATTCTATATCCATCGAACATTAGTTTTAGATTGAAAGCTTGGGCTGATGTTTTTGATGCACCAGGGGCTACTTTTCTGTTGAAGTGATAATTTGAGGTAACTCGACTCCTGGGTGATCTTGGCATGGAACCTGAGGTGCGGGGTTCCTTGTCCCATATCAGTTAATTTCTCTTGGTTTCTTCTATTGTAACTAAATGATTTGATTGTCCTTGTTGTAGCTGTAAATTGTGTAGATTTATGCCTTTCTTTTCACAAGATTGATTTACTGTATGACATTCTTCTTGATCAAACTCATGCTTTGTAATTTGATCTGCATTTGTTTGAACGGACTTTTCCATTTTCTGATTATTTATAATGCTTTGCTTGGACCATGACTGGATAACCTGTCATGGATCTGCTGTTCTAATATAACTGTCCAGCTAGTGATATGGGATCTGCTGGTTTTATAAAGTCTATATAAATAATTGTACTTTTGGCATTCTTGTGGCGGTCTTGTTGAGGCTAGAGTGGCATCATTTTTGTGAAAAATTCACCAATCCTAGGTAATATGGATGGAAGCGAGGGAAAAGCTAATGATGCACTTGGCAGTTCTGCTATCATTATTCGTCTCACTTTTTAAAATGATGACTTATTCATGATATTACACAAAATCCATGGCACCCACTATATTTGCACGATAAATAACATGCACAAACTGACATATGAAGAATTCCTCTAAAAATGAATTTTATTAAGATATTTCCAGTCTTCGTTTGTTTTTGTTCTCTATTCCTCTCTCTTCATGTCCATGTACTTTCTGAATTCTCATGAAGACTTTCTTTAACTAGTATGCAAATTCTAAATGATGACAAGCTACAACATCTTTTGTACAAGTTTGTTGTTCTAATGCTGCCCATACCCTTTTAGAACCATATCCTTGAATAACATATTTGCTTCAAGTTTTAAACATGGGAGCACAAGCTTGTGTTCGAGAGGAAATAAGAAATGGAATTGAAACTGCCTGCTCTAAATTGATAAGATACGGCTTGCTGTTTATGTTGTGTTTATGTGATCATGTAATTGTTCTGCATCATAGTGGAGTAGGTGGAGATCTGGTCCTCCATCATGCGGCACAGAGTTTGATGCCTGCTGGATGACTGAAAATTCCAGCTGGCCCATTTGAATTTTGAATTCAAATTGTTGGGCCTGCAGGTGGGCCATTTTCAATTGGGACATACTGTTATGTGATGGGGGCTTTAGGTGGAATTCGGTTGGGTTTGGACCTTGTTGTTTGGGCTCCGAGGCTATTATCTTTTTTTCTTTTTCTCTCTTGTTGTTTTATTCTGCTTTTTGTTTCCATTTCATTTCTTATGAAATGCATGTTGGACTATTCCATTGTTTGGCTCAAAAAAATTGCTCTGCATCTTTCTACCATATATTCCATCACACCCATCACTTTTACATCTCGTTACGCTGTCCCCTTTCTCCTTGGTAAATCTCATATTTGGAAATTCTAAAACACCAAAGCAGCTGAGTTCTAATCCGTTTAGCTTCTAAAAATCCACATATGCAGTTTACTTTTGGTAAATTTGATGCCCTTGTTAATAGCAGAGACCATCTTGTCTTCTTGACTTTCGGCTCAACCATCAGTTCATTCTTGGTTATATGGACTTTTATCTCTCAAAATTTTTCTTTATCACAAATGGTACTGCTACTTTAGTATTGGCATAATGGATCAGGTCTTATATTAACCTCTTTTTTTTTTGGCTTAACTGAGTATATGACTTGCTGCAGGAGAGAGAGAGAGAGAGAGAGAGAGAGAGAGAGAGAGAGAGAGAGAGAGAGAGAGAGAGAGAGAGAGAGAGAGAGAGAGAGAGAGGGGGGGGGGGGGGGGGGAGAGAGGGGAGAACCGAGATTATGACTGAACTATGTATACTTGTAACTGTGAAGTTCTACTCAATGCACAGATATTTTAATTATGTCATAGTTATCTCCATATTTTGGCTTGAAGTTTTTCCCCTCTTTCTTTTTGTCGCTTTATTTTAAAACTAATTGTTATGGATTAAGGTAATTATTTTGCTTCATTCTGTTAGTTAATCTGTCCATGGAGTGTAAATATTCTTTTTCTGTTGGTTTCTGGTTGTATTGCACAGGTTCGTATGTGACGCATGAGACCAACCACTTCATCTATTTCTATGTAGATTCGAAGGCAGTGCTGTTATTCAAATCTGGTTGACGATGACAATGATGCTCCAGCCAGTGCCTGTATCCTATTTTTGGTAAAAGTACCTGTATCCTATTAGTTAAGAGCTTCCTAGCTTGCAAATTCTCGCCCTGGCTTTCCTACACGTTGCCTGTATATCTTGGTCCATCTGTGCAATTAGCAATGCGTTGGAACATGTAATCTGAACTGATAAGCTTAGAAAGTATTTACTACTGTTAGCTTAAAATTTTAAATGTTAATGATGTTTATTGTTGCCAGGTGAGAGCGCATGTTGATTGTAAGCTCAGAGCTAGTTCCTTGTCAATTAAATCAGGAATATTTCTGTGCAAACATGAGAGCTAAAAGATTTTGTAATGCGTGACTTGTAATACAATCTTGATGCCAGTTTTGACCTGCTCTTCATTGTGTTTAGATGTAGCAGACCATGGTAATGCAAAGGTTGAGGGATTATTGTCATTTGGAGTCCTTGAACATGAAACCAGTGATGAACTGATCTTAACTACAGTAAGTTTCAAAATTTCTCACCCCTTGGCAGGATTATTGGAGCCTTATTTGATCTGATCCTAGCCAAATTACCATATTGGATTTGGACTGCATTCTTTAGAATTTCTCTTGGTTGAGTTTTTAAACTTGAGCCAGATGTGGCCCGCCTGCTTACTAACAAATGACACCCGCTGCTGGGAAACTTCTCTGTAAGCCACTTGGCCCTTTCGGAGTTCAAGCGTAGCCTCCCTTACTCAGGATTAAGGGATTCTAATCCATTTCAGGTACTTGGTGATAGTCTGATATTTTGTTTTTTTGAGTGGAATTAGTCTGATATTGTTAGTTGCAATCTTTCTTGATTAGGTTGTATCTTGATTGTAGTGGCCCCCTAAGGATTCGCAAGGCTTATTAATTAAGAGGTGCAATGGTGGTTGTCTGCCTAGTAACTTAGTAAGGTCTAGATCTGCTGATTTTACTGCACCTTTTGCTTGCTGCAATGGAATTGGAGAAGGGTGTTTGTTCCATGAAGGAAAGAGATACTATATGGAAACATTGTTTTTTAATCCGAAAAAATATATTTTAGCCTCTGGGTTCGTTAATTTGGAATTGTCTATGCTGTAGGCCATGATTTGCTGTTGGATAAAATGGTAGAAATAGCTGCAACTTCGCCTTTGAAAGCTGTGCGGAGTGTGCAAGGTGAGCTGAAAAGGGGCCCTGCACTTCGAGGATCGTGGCACTCTGCCATCCTTATTACGATACTGCTCGGTAGATAATATCCTGTCATGCTCGCGAATGAGGGGTTTGAGAGATGTCTGTACTGTTGCGTTTCTCGCCACTTTTGCCTTTAGTCAAGTTGGTGAGTCGCATGAATTGCACGTGCAGCATTTTTTTTTTTTGTTTATTTCATCCGAGGATTATATATTTCTATCCCACTCAAGTATAAGCATGTTCAATACTGTATATGACACTAATCTATCTGTTGGTAGGGTATATCTATTGGTAGGGGTAACAATCGGGGATCAAAAATTTATTAATTCAAATCTGATATTTATTAAATAAGTCAAAATTTTAAATTTGAATTAAATCTGTTTATTAAATAAATAATTTGATTTGATCCACATAACTTATTTATTAAATAGATTAGATGAATTTTTAATAGATTAAATGGATTTAAACATAATAAACAAGTTAAGCAACTTAGGTTAAACAAGTCAGAAATAGGTTAAATAGATTTCAAACAGATTAAATTAGTTTTAAAGAGGTTAAATGGGTCGGGTTATAACTTGACCCGATTATGAAATGAATAAAATAGGTCAAAAAGTTTAAATTTGAACTCAACTTATTTAATATTTAGTTTTAGACGGATTAACCCATTTACAATCTAAACTCATTTATGTCAAACTCAAATATGCTTAAAGTAGGTTGTTTATAAAGTGGGTTGATGGATCAGATCATAAATTATCATCCTTACCTGCTAGTCCCTATGAACATATCCATCCATATGAAATAAAAAGATTTGATTAGCGCGCTCATATCCTTCTTCTAAAAATTGTATGTTTATAAGAAATGCAAAATGTGGAACTTTATCTACCATTGCTGACGACTTCAAAACCGTCTAATGCAAATAGAGTCACTCTCATTCTTTCCCGTAATTTTAAAGGAGTAGAAAAATTTATCTTCAGTCCAACCACAAGGCTTCTAGCCGAAATAACATCATTGTCTAATTATATTATTTATTCTACTTCAATAACAAGTCTAGAAAACACCGAAATTTAAAAGAGATTCTTACTGTACCAATCCTCTCCTTTTGTCTTTTCACCCACATGGACCTCAATTCTCCTCTACTCCCCTTAACCATAAAATTGTATTTTCTCCATCTTTTGTGGTTTTATATACTGAATACTGATACTAGTCACCATGTATAACCCAAACTATAGCTATTCTCTCCTCTATATAGTCATCGAAGTAAATGTAGCATGGCCATGGACGATAATTAATCAACAAGAGTAAAGATAAAATCTATTTCGAATCTACTACAAAGCAAGGGACGCTCTTTTCCATATGCATCCTCAGTTCTTGTTAATATACTCTATGACCACCCAAAAGTTCACCATGTAATACCAAGACATTGACAACAAGATCATTTGGGAGGCCATCAAGTTATGATCACTTTACAGATCGAGTCCATTGAAGTCACTAGTAGGATTCATAGTGTGTGTGTGTGTGTGTGTGTGTGTTTTCGTTTTTTTGCAGCGCTTACTGTTTTGTCCATAAATAAGGCTTATGTATGGTGTAATGGCCATGATTGAGGAGGGCCATACAGGTATCATATGGGTTATACTCAACCATGGCAATTGTGATTGGCAAGCTGGCTTTCTTGTGTCCAACCACATACTGGAGAGGATCCGGTTCCTTGCTTCTTCGTCTTTTCCATTCCTTCGATTCTATTGTTTAGTACATGCACCGCACGTCACCCCATGGTTGAATTCGACTGTCTCTAGTTCAAACCATGGATTGAAAAGGATCCCAACTCTTTTTTTATATATTATTTTTATTAAAAAAACATCTAATTCTATTTTTTTAGCACTCGTATCGCACGTGTGACTTTCTGGTAAAAAAAAAAAAAAAACCCGTCGCCACCGTCACGTGTCCAGTCGGTCCATCCGAACGTCAGCCCTGTAATCAGCACGTGCCCGTTCCAACCGGGTAATAAGGCCCTGTTTGGGAGAGCTGTTGGCAGTAGAGCTGTTAGAAGTAGAGCTGTCTGAAGTAGAGCTGTTATAAAAAGCTGTTTGATGTTTGGTAACTATATTCGTAAAGTGCTGTGGTACTTTATTTGGTATTTGGTAAACAAACTGAGAAAGTACTTTTGTATGACAAAATTACCATAAAGGACATTGCATAATATTATACAACAGAACATAATAAAACATAACATAAATTAATACATAAATATACGATATAGTATAATATTATTATAATATAAAATAATATTATGTTAATATAGCATAATAGTAATATAATTATTAGAGTAAATTAATATTTGGTAATATAACATAATATTAAATTATTTAACATAACATATTAATGTATTATGATATAATGTAATATATATTATATTTATAGTGTAATAAAATAATAAAAGTATAAAATATTATAATTATTAGTATAAATTAATTTCTCATAATATAACATAATATTAAATTATTTAAAATAACATATTAATGTATTATAATGTAATGTAATATAATACAATATTTATAGTATAATATAATAATAAAGGTATAAAATATTATAATTATTAGTATAAATTAATTTTTCATAATATAACATAATATTAAATTATTTAACATAACATATTAATGTATTATGATATAATATAATATGATATTATATTTATAGTATAATACAAAAATAAAGGTGTAAAATATTATAATTATTAGTATAAATTAATTTTTCATAATATAACATAATATTAAATTATTTAACATAACATATTAATGTATTATGATATAATATAATATGATATTATATTTATAGTATAATACAAAAATAAAAGTATAAAATATTAAAATTATTAGTATAAAATAATTTCCCATAATTTCCCATAAAATAATTTTCCGCGGTCCAAGGGCTCTTCTTTGTGGTCCACGCTCGAGGAGGACCTCAGCGTCGGCCGCAAGGTTGATGATAAAAAAAAAACAATAGATTGATTTTGGAAGGTATGAAAAAAAATTTTCTTCTAAAATGTGGTTCAAGAGATGCATCCAAAAATTGAAAAGAAAAATACCTTTTCTTACGGAAGGGAGTCTGATGGCTAGGGTTCTTGGCTCCAGCAGATTTTTAGGTTTATAAAGGGACAAACTATGTAATTATGTTATTTTAATATGGGCATTTTGTCAAAAATACAGCTTTCCGAAAAAGCTGAAACAGCTTCCTCCCAAAAGCTCCAAATTGGAGCTTCCTCCCAAAAGCTGTTTTCAGCTTCCCGCAAAAGCTGAAACAGCTTTTCGAAAAATTTACCAAACACAGTTTTTCATCTAAAAGTACTTTTGGAGGGCCAGAAAGTGCTTTCTGGCCCTCCAAAAGCTCCCCCAAACAGGGCCTAAGCCGTGCCGGCCTATCGCCGAGCCATCCGTAACCCATCCTCGCCCGCTGCCGACTCCCCCTCGGGCCCAATCTCTGCGCTCCACTCTGCCGCGCCCCCAACTTCGTCGTCTTGTCTCTCTGAACTTCTTCGCCCGAAGCCCTCGTTGCTGTCCCTTTGGATCACTTCGGCCTCCGATCTCTCCTTCCCTCTTCCAGGTTCCAATATGTTTAAAAAGTGAGCTCCCTTTTCGTTTTCTTTTTCTCTCCTAAGATTTTTAGGGCATCACTTTTTTTAATCCTCTCAAGAAGTTTGGACGGACTTTTTTCCTAATTTCTTTAAAAGATCCTTGTTTTACAGTCTATCAGGTAATCCCTCGATTCTGCTAATTATGTTTTTGTTGGTCGATTAATTTGCTCGAGGTTTTCTCTAAGGTATTAAACTCCAGTGCGTGCTGTTTTAGGGTTTCAAATCCTGATTCTTTTTTTATCTCGTTAATGTTTTTCTGTAATGTATGTGTATTATCCTTGCCAGAGAAATATGTATTTATCTTCTTTGCGGGATTGGATCTAGTAAGGTGGATATTGGGAGCACAAATTTTGAGTTTGTACCCAGTTTTTGGTGTCCGATTGTTACAGGGAGTTAATTTTAAGTGTAATTTTAGTTAACAATGCAAATTTTATTTATTATTGAGGTACTGCCTGTAGGAAAGAGTTCGAATGTTTTGGAATGTGAATGAAGTTAACATTGGACTGCAAGATGCCTTATTGAGTATTCTTTATGTATTGTAGATCAGCAAGTATCGTCATGGTAGAATTTGGACTCTAGATCTTGTATTCTTATCTGTTTTCGCTGTGAATTATGTGATGTAAGATGGCTCACCTTATCCCATGGACCATTTCGTGTCTGAGGTAATGTGGCTAGAGAACTTGGAACTGGAGTATATGGAATAGTGGAGTGTCAGCGTGAGGATAAGGATTTCAATGTGAATTACATGAGATCTTAGAAGAAATTTGTGTTTGATGTGAAGAAGGAAGCCAATGCTTTGATTAAAAATGGGAGGCAGAGAAGTGATATCGTGTATTGGGGTTATGACAAGTGAGTTGGCATCGAGAGAGCATTGAAGGTTTGATCTCCTTACATGGTATATAACAAAATTATCTGCGCTTTGGATTTGTGGAAGATAATATGAGAAGTCAAAGGATGTGGAGGGAGGAGTTGATTCATTGAAAGGTGCTGGCGATTTCTCAATCCATAGTGTTGTCTTGTTTGAGGTATAGATTTAATAAACATACTAAGATAAAAACTCTAGTGATTGGATAAAAACTCTAGTAACCTATTATGTGGATAATTTGGGAGGATTGATTAGGGGTGCAAAGAATTACCTTTAAACATCCATAGTCATGTGGATGAATAGACTACAACCATAATGTAGCCTATAACATGGAGAAGTTGTTAAAACCTCCTAGATTATTTAGCTGTCAGCGATCCATTATGTGGGAGATGACTGATGAGGATAAAGCCAATCTTTGGGGTTTACGTTTGTGAAGTGGCTATTGAGAGGATTCCGCACCCATCCACAAAGACAAGATGTTTCATGGTAAAAATTGTGATTATCACACAGCATATGGGTGGAAAACTTGCAGTAGCTAATTGTGAAATAATATTTTGGTTTTCTTACTTTTGAAATTGTCCTACATAATAACATTGGGAGGAACATTTTTTAATCCTTGGTTTTGTACTATTATTTAAAGCATGTTTGGATATTCCTACAGGATTGGGCTGAAAATTCTGTAGGAATTGAGCCTATTAGCCTATCTAGCTTACATTTTCTAAGAGCCTATCTAAATCTAGCCCAGATCCTAGCTTTTCGACCGCATGGAGGTCTTTTTTTCTTTCCATAGGATGTGGGTTGGGTGGTGTCTAGTTGATACAGGGCGATGCTTAAATAGATGGCCTAATCTACGAATCCTATAGGATTTTCAGTCTAATCTTGTAGGAATATCCAAACAAGCCCTTAGAGGTAAATCTTTGCTAAGCGAATCTTGACAAAAGGAGAATCAAAGTGGGCTGTCATGAACATTTGTCCTTCTAGAAGATGATTTTCTGGAGCGCTAGATTTTAGGCTTTTACACTTCAATCGACCTTGTTGATATGGTGGCAGATGATTAGCATTCGTAATTACTCCACTATGAACTATGCCTTTCTTGCTAAATATAGAAAAGAGATAATTAGAGTCTGATGGTGAATTTAGAAATAGAAGAACATGCAAATATTTTGAAAATAGGTGTTGAACATTGATGAGGTGTTTAGCTAGATTAAATTGTTGTTTTTGAGCAGTAAGAGAGATTCTTACCTCAAAGGGGATGTCTTATATGGATTGATGGTTCACTCAACATCTTCTTTCTTGTCGTCTTCATCCTTCAAGTTATGCTCCTCACTTTAGGGCTCCACCCGTTAGACACATGCACTAAATTAGTTGTATATTTGTGGCCTTTTGCTGACTAATTTTTTTTTGTTCTTTTCTTGGTTGCTAATTCTCTGAATTCTGTACAGTTCACAACAAAAAAATTTAACAATACCATTCTAGGTGAATATGAAAAACTTGTGGCAAATTATGTTATGAAGGACTATTGTTGGATTATGTTCATGAAGGGATTAAAATGAGGTTCGATAATAACAATTTCTATCTCAAGAGTGTGATGTTTTGTACTTGTGAGATTGGCCCTTGTGTCTCCACCCTCTTCTTCCCCTTTGACTGAGATTCATAAAGAGGTAATGTAGAATCCTGTTACGGAAATCAGGATGTGCCTAGGGATGCAAATAGCTGGAAGGTAAAGCCATCTTCTTTCATTTTTCCACAGAGGCTTCTGGCGCATTTTCAGAAGAAAACCTTCCAGTGCCTCCTATTTTCTAATGCAGTACTTATAAAGGATAGAATGATTGTTATGGAGATACTCGTATTACCGTAATTCATGATGACGATCTATCATAAATGTTGTCAGTCCTGTAAAAGTTGCCTACGAGGTACACAAAAAGGTTGTTTGATTTTAGTGATCATCAGAGACCTCAATTGTCATGGCATCTTCTTTTTGCCACATGCTTATGAAGAACCTTTTCTTCTGAGGAATGACATAGTCTGATATGCATACTTGTAAAGTTTCGACTGGAATTTTATTTATGGACTTAAAGTTAACTAGTCATAACTATGTGCAGATAGGAAAATAAATAAATAAATTAGAATTAGTTGAGCCAAATAGCAGCATCTCGAGGATGGTTTCTACAAGCATCAAAAAGCTTGAAGCATCGAAGTGTAAAAGCAAGGATAAGTTATAAATCTGGATCATCCTTAGTACAAGGGACTATGCACATGAGTTTTGCATCGATCTTGATGCTTTTTTATGCATTCTTGAACTGCAGTCAGTCAGGTGAGAAATAATTGAAGCCTGTAGTTTATCCACTCCTTTCCGTTATTAGGTTTGGAAATTACTCTTGTAGGAAAAAGTGGTTGGACAAGATCTGAAATGCAAAACCCAAATAAATATACATAACTTTTTTTTACTATAAATGGGAGATGAATTTTTAAGATCTTTGCTCTGTGTGAACTTCAATTACAAGGTTTTGATAAGTACAGTAATGTCTTGGCTTGCAAAATTTTCTCTTTCTTGAAGTATGCCAACAAACTTTCACTTTCTCTTTGAAGGTTCTCCTTTGAAGATATATCTGCACAAAACCAAGTGAAGGCATCTGTACAGCGGAAGATTCGACAAAGTATTGCTGATGAGGTTTGTGTTAAATTTGAAGAGTAACTTTTGCTTGATTACTTTGCCCTTCTGATTATATTAAGGCAATATGTTTACTCTTGTTTATATCTTTGATGAGATTACTTGTTTTGCAGTACCCTGGCCTTGAACCTTTGTTAGATGACCTGCTTCCAAAGAAATCACCTCTAATTGTTGCAAAATGGTCAGTCCAATCTTTTCTCCATGTTTTTGTACTTTTTTCCTCAAAACTGAGGTATATGTTCATTATTGGTGATTTATTTATAACATTCGTGGTTACTATATTTGTTACATGCTGGTTTAATCATGTTCACAAAAGGAAATTGGAACTGAAATTTGAATTGATGATGTATTTTTCTAGGGTGTTTCCTTTTATACTCTCAATTTTTCATTTTATATATAACCTGGATCACAATAAAACCAAATAGGTCGAGATGTGGTTGGCTAGCTATTAAATTTTTTTGATTATTATAATTAGTGTCTGGGTTTGTTCTCTTATTATAACCATTTAGCTATAGAGCTGCGAAACAACATGTGCTCTATTGTGGATTGACTAGTTTTCAAATTATCATCCTTCAAAATGTTCCATCTTACCTGGTTCAGCATCTATCACTGCTAGCCTCATTATTTAACACTAGATCATCCATATCTGATCTGTTATCACCTTGTCGTGGATATGTGCATGCAACTATAACAGGTTTAAAGTGGTTCAAGCATCAAGAGCACCTTTGTAGCATGCTGCAATTAGAAATTCTCTTTGTTCTTCCACAGTTAGTTCTCACATTGGTTCTGCTCCTTCAATAATGCTGCTATCTGTTCTCTAAATCGATAGATTAAAGAGGAGCATCTCTGTTTTTCACATGAAAAATCTTGTCCAAAGGTATACTGATTTCTTAAGAATTTTCTGCTTACAGATCAACCTACTATTCCCGTAGCTTTATAGTAAGACCTTTCTGTCCAAAGGTAAACTTCAATTTGACTATTATCAACATTTTCCATGCTTACTGGTATTATGAGTCTTCCTCTCTAATCGACAGTTATTTTCCATATATAAAGACTGAAGACAGTAAATCAAATCAAAAGGCTATTTGATCCAATCAACCTGATTCCATGTCAGTTTTTCACACAATGTTAGTGTTTATTAGTGCATCTTCCTTTTACTTCTTTTATTTGCAAAGTTGTCTTTACTTGCCAAAATTGTCTACCGATGCAAATGCAATTTATGCTCCCTTTGGTGTAGAACTCCTCCGAAGTATGTTGTAATATCTTCCTCATCCTAATCTGTCCATTCACAACCCCATCCTTTCATGGATGAGAGAGTATCATAAGATTGTTCAGAACAAAGTAGAACTAGAAGTTTTGTTTCTTGCAATCTTATTAGGATGATGAGAGCAGTGAAAAGGTGCATTTGGAAGAAACTAGCGTTGAGTTAATAACCTTCCATCCTTAAAATTTATTCTATATGATATTGAAAGCTACAGGTGTGATCCAAACTCATATACCTCCTCATCCTCGACTAGAAGACTAATCCTATATTTCATCCTTCGAAATGTCCCCCTTATGGCAAGTGGAAGAGCTATCCAAGCTAACCTCCCATTCTTTGGAAAAGGAAATTATGATCATTGTTCCATCAAATAAATTGATTTATGTAAGTCTTTGTGAAGGAAGGATGTGAACTAAAAGCTGCCAAAACTTAAAAGCGGCAGCGAAGAAAAGAATGATTTATCATGTTATCTGCTTCCTTGCTGTTCTCATTTGAATATAACTGTTCTTCAAAAGGGAGCCTATGCCATTTTGTGCATCAGCGCTGAAGCAGGTCAACATAACATTTATCAATGATCTCTTTATGATATTTTTGATGACAAAAAAAGCTTCCAAATCCTTCTGTAGTGTTGTTTGTTTTGGCACAGAGCTGTACGCACCCGAGAACAGCATGGTACGTGCCTTGCCAGCTATTGACTGGTGATTTCATGCTACTGCCCACAAGCACTTAAATCCTTGCTCTGAATTCATCATTAGTTTATCTTTGAAATCACGCTGACTAAAGTAGACCAAAAGAAAATTTAGTCCCAAGGAAAATAGAGGCTACCTAAATTTTTCATGGTGGAGTGATCTAGTCCCCTTTCCATCATAAGGAAAACTAAAGAATTCTCTGCTCATCAGATTTGATGAAATTCCTCCTGACTTTAGGATGCCATGCTTTCCAAAGTCAAGTCAACAACCTGCCAAATCCTTCCATTGTTCAAATTCCAGCGAAGGCTGAAATCTTAATGTGCTGGTTACTACAAAAAAATATGTGCACACTAATTTCTGAGTTTCTAGCGAAAGTTCATTCTTTCTATAACCCTTTACTTACCCACCATGACCAAATTCTATTAGTTATTACTGTGCCCATAGTGGTTTATATTATTGTCATCTTTTTCTGCCTCTTGTCTCGTAGTCTTCCAGAGTCTCTAAAGTTGAATCTTTTACACATGCACACACATCACTGACTTTCCCTACTTTCTTCCTTTCTTTACAGTATCCTTTAATTTGTCCCAGTTTTGCAAGGACTTTTCATGATGCTGATTGGGTATTTCTTTTTAAGTACATGTGCAACTTATTAGCTTTGTTTTTAATATTAGTAGAATTTTGTGCTTTTATCTACATTATTGATGCTTACATAGAGATAAAAAAGTCCTAAAGTTTTTTCCTTTGAGCAAGGAGGTTTCAGAATAGGAACAAGATCCAGAAAAGAAATCAGTTTGGGAATAAGAGCAAAAAGAAAATGAAAAATGTGAACCATAGAATGTAATGATGCATCTTTGATGGTGATATAAGGATGGTTTCTGAGAAAGTTTCTTTTGCAATGTAGAAGTTATTTAGAGTTTGCTTTATGTGATTCTATGAATCTTGCATGCTTGTCATGCTACTGCTCAGTAATGTATGTTGTACAATTTCGTGTAAAGTGGATCCTTTAGAACTTTTCTGGTCACTTTGAAGAGTTGTTTGTTTAGATCATTAAATGTCATAAGGTTTAGTACTGAAATGCTAAACTGTTCTCGTCAATTTGTGTGTAATATTTGGTTTTCTAGTTGTCTATGATATTAAATGATGAAACTGGATTTTCCTTAACTGAAATTCTGATTAATTTATTTTTTTGTTTAGCCAAAATCATCTGAATCTTGTCGTAGTGAACAATGTACCACTGTTTTTCAATGTTCGAGATGGTCCTTACATGCCAACTTTGAGGCTTCTTCATCAATGTAAAGTATTTCCTTGGCCCTTCATCTTCTTATATGTTCGTTGCTTTGTACAAGGTTAAGCTCCAAGCTTTACAATATTTGGGGTATTTTTGGTTTTATGATTTTGGTAATGTTCCTTATTTTTTTTGACCTTGCTAAAGAATTATGAGCCTATTAAGCTTACTTTATTTTAATTTATGCAACATATTATTTGTTTGAGCTGTGGTGTAGTTGGCCTAGGGGCAGACAAATTGTGGAACCCCATGGGAGATGCGACCACTGAAAAATGCATCTTGTTTGAGTCTTACTGATAACTTAATATTGAGGAATTATTTTTCCATCTAAGTTTTTTTGGTTCTCATCCTTTCTCTTATTCTGTCTCAGATCCAGATATAATGAAAAAGTTTCAAGTGGATCGAGGTGCGATAAAATTTGTTCTTTCTGGTGCTAACATCATGTGCCCTGGTCTGACATCCCCTGGTGGCGCTTTGGATGATGAAGTATTGGAGGAAACCCCTGTGGTACACATTCCCTGTTAGAAGTCATTGCATGAGTTGATTTATATGTAATTTTAGAATATAAAATTTAGTCCCTGTGACTTCATCTAGTCAAGGTTGAACTTGTCGACCTGCATACATCAGTTGCTAGGCTACTTTATGGAGTAGCCATAGATCAAATTGGCATCATTGAACAAGTTCAACTGTTCGGTGACCAGAAATTCTGGGTTATTGGCTCCTTAGGAGGTACTGATGTGGTATATTGACCTGCGAGAGTTGATTGAATAGTTATTGCTATAACCTGTGTAAATTTGAAGCAGCCAAGCATCTTTAATATAGACTCCTTTATTAAGTGTTTCTTTTGTACAACTAATATATGAGTGCTTTTATGTTGTGGATATTTTCTGATTTATGTGACTTCATAATTTTCAGGCCATAATGTCTGAAGGAAAACAACATGCTTTGGCAATTGGATATACAAAAATGTCAGCAAAAGATATGTAAGTTTTACTATTTGAATTCTTTTCTTTCTTAACCTTGTTTTTAAGCTTTAATATTTTGATGTTCCACAGGTCAATTGCATTTCATTTGCTAACTATTTGCATACATATATGTCAAAATCATAATGTTTTTTTTTATTTAAAATATTCGTTTTGCGACTTAATTTCAAATTCACAATGAATGCCATTTTCCAGAAATAAAAGCCACAAATATAAGCTCTTCTTTTAGTTTAAGCTATATTGGTTGAGAGATTACAGATGCAAAGATGGAAAATTTTTGGATAAATATGTCTTGAATAGAATTTCTTGTATTATTTTGTAAACTACATACTATTTTCTGTAGGTAAGGAGGCTGTATAGGTAATTATACTATACAGAGTGAGGAATTGACAAAATATGTGGACACAAAATGTGGGTTGCCTAGACAAGAAACCTAATATCTTTTCTAAATTAAGGGCAAACAATGATTCTCTCATTTATGAATGAGATTATGGTAGAACTATTCATGTTGTTCGAGTCACAGGCCATTGTTGAGTGTTTCTTGATTTTAATTCTTGAAACATAAATAGTCCTTTAATTTCTCTTGTGGTAAAGTGTCCAAAGGACTGCTAAGGTTAAACTAGGTGAACAGGTTACTTAAATAAATCTTGTCATAAGGTTGTCAACAGCATCCTCAAAGTTTTTGTCCAAATAATGCAAGAAATTCACAATGAGAAAAAGATTTTTCAGTTGTTTTCTCAATGATTTTGTAACACTGAGTAACCAAGAACTCATTGAATTTCTCTTTATTAAAACCACCTTTATTAGTAATGCTATAGGATATGCATAAGGGTGGGGACGACTGAGGGTGTTTCCAGCTCAACTTTACTAGCTTGAATAGGTTCTTTAAACACTATATGGGCAAGAAAATTTTTTCGGTTTCAGTAAGCTTTCTCTCGAATAAGGGAACTATGCTATATCTCTCTTTTCTTCACTTGAAAGCCCCTTGAAATCTGGAAGGCAATAATCAGTGTCCACAGTCATAATAATAATTGATAGTGTTCTGAAACATGGCCACAATATGTAGGCAGTCAAATGCCTATAGTACATGTTCAGTGTGAATGCGTAGTGCATGTACAGCTGGCATTTTTTGAAAGGTTTTAAAAAAGTAAATAATATACATAAAGGTATAATAATTGCAATAACAACAAGAGGAACATTAATAAAAATAGTAAATGACAATCACTTCTTTCTCCTTGTACTTAAAACCAAATAGCAATAATTATCATTTTTATCAAATTAACATGATTAGCAATACTTGCATTTGGCCTAGCCATAACCAGCATCTAGCTCAACTGAATTCACAATGCTCGCATGGGCCCAGGAGTGGGCCACATATGAGGCTTCATAATGCAAATTGGGCTGCTTGTTCAATATATATAGGCCGGCTGCATATAGTAACTACATTTAAAGCATGTGGTATGGTCAGGGAACGACATTTGTAAGATGGATGCTGTGATACTCAGTTTCTAAGTATGATGCATTGCAGAGGCCTGACTCATGGAAACCTTATTGCCAAGTTGTGGGGCATGGTAAAATAAAGTTCAAGTGTTCTGCATAAACGAGAAAAGTGGAGATGTGGTGTTGTATGAAATAATTATAATTTCTCGCCATCCCAGCATGCATATATGCATGTGTGGCTGGGGTTTTCTCCCCTCTATTTATCTACTATCTCCAACCATCTGGTACGCACCCATCCTCATCAGCAAATGATGATATGGTCATGCTTGGCATTATCCCTTTATCTAGTATATCCAACCTCTTCAGCAAATGATTAAGCGGCCATGCTTGGCATTTCCTGACAGCAAAGCTTGGCTCTTCCAAGTTTATGAAACTGGTTTTCTTGGCCATCTTGGCTGGTGACCTAAACGAAATGATGGAGATCTCAGTTTTTCTTGGCCCAGAAGGAGAAATGGTGAAAAATAAAAGAAAAAAGGGGGAAACATCTAGCATCTGAGATTTTTGGAGATCATGGCCTTTATTATAGGATCGAAGATATCAGAATCTCGGCCGTTATGGTAAACATGGATTTAATTACCATATTAGGGTATTTATGTGAGTAATTATTAAAATTTTAATTTAAATTCATAACAGTCCGATTAGGAATTATCAGTTGACATGGTGGAATGTATCAGTATCTGTTGGCCAAGATAATCAGGCTGAGATATCAGTTATGTCATATCAATAGGTGCCCGATACCAATACAAGCTGATATCTCTGCTGAGATGGAAAACTGGGCTTCATCCTACTGAGGCTCCTTTGAAAACTTTTCTTTCCCCAAGTGTAATTGTACAGGTATGTATGACCTTATATAACTAGAATTTTCCCTTGGGCGCTTGTCGATGCCCTTCTAGTGTATGTGTGGCTCTCATTGTTCAGGAATGATATATTGGTGTCAAAACGGTATCTCAAGCAGAACATATTGGGCTATTTCAAATTGTGTTATATTTTCTTTTTCTGTTTTCAAGTACCTTGTGTTAAAGGATGTATTTTGTTGCTGCAGTAGGACTATCAACAAGGGAATTGGAGTTGATAATATGCACTATCTAAATGATGGCCTCTGGAAGGTATGATTTCTTCTTTTCTTGTCTGAATGGCTCTTATTGGTCATTTCTGTTATGAGCAAGCTAGAACATTGTAGCACCAAAGCACTTTAGAAAGCTAATTCGTACAATTATCTTAACATAATCCTTGAGGGATAAAAAGAGCTTTTCAATCCACCGGATCTTTGTCTAATAATTACACTATGGTTCATCTGTAAGCTTCAGGCTCTTGACCAGAAAATCATTGCATATCTTTGTTCGTTTGACTTCTCCTTCACCCAAGGAAGTGAGGGTCGAATTAATATTTATCTTTATGTTTGTGATTGCTCACCATCTATTTGAAAGGAGTCTTTGCATTCATATAATCTTATATTATTTTTTTAGACACATTTGAGGGAGTAGCTGGGACAGCTTCTATGGGAAAATCATTCTAATTTCTTAACATATGTACCATATCCATTGGTAGCATCATAATCATGGCATTTATTCTCATGTAATCTTTATATTTTCTTGCTAGTATCATACTTTTCTTTTGGGACTATTCTTCACGCACTGATGATTTTCTTCTGATTGCAGATGGAACGCCTAGAATGAGGGCTCGCTGAGGACAAGTTAGAATGCTGCTAGAAGTGTTTTTCTCAGGTAAATTATTTGAAGACCAGGTTTGCTTTTTTTTCTAGCAATAACCAAAATAATTAATATTGGATTCCCATAGGTGAAGCAACTATCCTTGTAGAGGAAGGTCTTAACTAGGAATGAAGAATATGAAGTTCGACAGCTACCTTGAAGAGCCATCACCACAATATATTTTATGGCTTCCAAAAAAACTTTCAGCTTTTATAATGCAGCGGATATTGTGTTGTGCAATTATTATGCTTATGGCTAATTGCATCAATCATAAAGCATGTAGTTTATAGAAATTTACTCTGAGTTCTATTTTTTTCTTTTTAATAGCAAATACATTACATCATTGTCGCATCTTTATTCTGTAGTTTGCTTAACCAAAGCCATCACTGTACTTTGTGTGCAGCGACTTTTATGATATATCAGGTGCTGATGGAAGGGTATCGGTTGTATCTTTCACGCGAAAGAATAATTGTATCTTCTTTCACGATGTCAAATGTTGGATGGCACCTCGTGCAGATTTCAAAGCACTTCAAACTCCACTTGTGCATCAGCCTGCAGAGATCTCAAAGCGTTTATTGCGCGATTCAATGGTGGATTCTTGTGAAGGAAGGTGAATCCTTTTTTCGCACGAAAGATACAATCCGAACCCCTAACCCCTGATAGAAAGCTTAATTACCGCTGTCATTGCGTCTGCTTCGTGAGAAAGTTAAAATATGTGCTGAAGTGTTTCTTGGCTTCACTGGAATGCTTTGGAAATTGTTATAAATCTTTAGGAAGTATGGTTGGATCAGAACACGTAGATCTTGTGCGGAAACCAATTGAGAGAAATAACAAAATTTCAGAGTTAATTTTTGTAGGGAATCCCGGTGTGTTTAAATGCCTAACTTTTGCTGGGACTTTAATATGCCTAGCTTTAGTCTATGCGTCCAGCTGAGGGGAGAGTCAAAAGGGACTGAAGAAGCTCCTGATCACGGTCTGGACAGAGCGAATTGAGACTCCCTGGTCCAACTCTTCATGACTACTGCGCTTACCTGCTGTGGCTTTATAGCGGGCCAGCTTATCATCTGGTCTCCTGATGTCGGATACTAAACGTATTTGCAACGTGCAACAAAATTTGGACAAAGCCATAAAATAACGCATCTCCGAGCGTAATTTTTTGTTGGATATCTTATAGTGCTGTGTATGAGAGCATGGAATGGAAAAGGTTTGTAATAGTAATGCTAGGTGGAAAAAAAAATTAAAAAGGCCACTGTGTACATTACTTGGTGTTATAGCATTTTGTTATAACAAAAATAATGTTCATTATTTTCACGTGCGCCTTACTCTAAATAAAATACCAGTTTCTTCTTTGAAATTCATTTTTTTTTTTGCATTATATTTCTCTCAAAAATGATTATGTGGTCCAAAAAATAATACTTTTGGTCAATGAAAATCAAAGGCAAGATGATATCTCTATTTTCCCATTATTGTCTAATAATTTTGATATATGTCATGTGACAACCATGATAATGGTAATTATTTTGCATTAAAAGTTTCAAATGCTATCTCTCACTTTATTTTGGACGGTATAGGCTTTGACATGGGGCGGTTCAATTCCGAAAAGTATCAACCCTAGTCCAACGCCGCATATATATATATATATATATTTAAATTGTTGGTTCAATGAGCAATGAGTAATAGTTCTTTCCAATTATTTCTGAAAAATTTTATTTTTTTAGAGAAATTATAGAATTATAACTGTTGCAGGGGTCAATAATACTTTTGGTGTGGTTCCTTTCTTGCACGCAAGCTCCTGGCCTGGTCATTCTAAGGTTGGGTTTGGGTGATCTGTAGCTGATCCGATCTTAACCTGATTTATAGCAGACCTATACCGTTTTCAAGTTAGCCTACAGACTTGCTGGTGATCTGGCTCTTTTGTATCATCCGGATGAATGGTATAGCGAGGAAGTACTAAATACTATAGAAATTATATTTGAGAGCACATCTAAAACAAAAGATGGCAACAAAGGCTATATGAGTTGGATTCTGTGTTTGAATGGACACGAAGGGAAATCGCAGATTTAAAATTACTTTTGATATAGGGATTTTGTTGAAATGGTCAAACCAAACCTTACCTGTTAACCAGTGATGCTAATAAACTAGGATATGTTTGGCTGGAGGGAGTTGGACTCTCGAATGAGAGATGTTTAGTTGGAAGGAGTCCCATTTTCATTTCGATTTTACGAGAAAATAGAAATTGCCCTAATCTCCCCCCTCTCTTCCAGTATTCAAATTCGATTTTGATTCTTGTTACGAACTAAACGCATTAGAGGATACGGCCATTTCTCTTTCTACCCTGATTTCGATTCTAGTTTTGATCCAACTGCACTCTAAATTTGGTTTGTTTATTAAACAAGTAATACTAGCTCACTTGTCTAGTCCATTCAATAAACAAATTAGATTTGTTCATGCTTGAGATGATAGGATCAACTTGTTTCCACAATATGCTTAAAATGTTCTTATAATTAATTTAATAATAATTCAATCAATATATTGACCAATGTTAATCTCCTAATTTTGTGCCCAATTAATCTATTCTTCTATATAATGTGTTAAGATTCGGCAGCTACCGCTGCCCCTGCTTCCTCAGGCGGAACTCCGGGTTGAGGAGTTACTCGGAATGCTGCCAAGATATCAGTATCTTTGGTTTCGTAGTCAGGAGTATGATAAGTCAATTTGTAATCTTTAACACCAGCTTTAAATCCAACACTTGCTTTAGTCTCTTTAACACCAGCTTTAAATCCACTACCACCGCATAGTAATTTTGTTTCATGTAATGAATTAATTGGTCTTTTTCTTTTTTATGTGAATCAAATTTAATTGAGTTTTTATTTTGAATCGTAGAACGTTGGTTGATTCTATTTCGCCATTTTTGAGGTACTAATCGAGACCATTTTGTCTGAGATAAATTGTATTGATAATGGCCCTTTAACCAGTTTTTCCATTCATTTTTCCCAGACTTATAAATTTTCTTTTGCTTTGATTTGGAATCAAATATTCCTCGTGTCATACAATAATGCTTGAACAACCCTTTTAAACTCAAGCTCGATCTTTTTAGTAAATGGATTATCTCATTAACTTGTTTATCATCTCTAATCATGCCCAATCTAAATCCGCTATCTTTTAAGTTCGGTCAGGTTAATGGGTGAAGTAGGGACTGCCATCCTTATCCTCCTGTGAGTGCACATTTGGTGTAGGTTGATGAAGATGGAATATGGCTAATTAATTATGATGGACAAGTGTTTCACCATATTTATGGTCATGATCTTCAGGTCTTTTTGAAGGCACATCGTTAACACTTTGAGCCATGCCTATAAAATGGCTCATGATCTACAATAATGACGCATTAAATCGTTCTATAATTGTTTTAAATTTATAAAAAATATAAAAAATATCAATTATCGTAGAAGGGATGAGCTTATATCACGAGATAAGTTTTTTCCGTATTTGGTTTGGAAAATAAATTAGATGAGATAGGGGGGATAGAATGCACTTAATACATATTGAACTTTACAATAATCTGAATTTTACCACAAAAATAAAATTACCGTTCCATTCTTTTTTAAGAGTGTATAGGAAAAGTAAAAGAGTAAAATGGTAATTGGGATAAACTCCGGGATGGAATAAGCTTATTCCACCTTACGATAGTCCACTCTTGCTATAGAACTGGTTTATAACACAAGTGAGAGGGATAACCTCGTGGGCATTATAAAGGGAATACTCCTATTCCATCAGTCAAGATGTTTGGTACGACCAGTGAGGGAATAGGGGATTATCTCCCGATTTTATTCCCCATCCAACTATCCAAGAGAAACGGTTCGGATCAACCCGCGTCTCGGGCGAATAGAATGCCAAATCCAACACCAAGAACCGGCGGCACAACGGACAGCACGCTTCTATAAATACCCCCCGAAGGGCCAAAGGGGGCGAGGCGAGGGTGGGCCGCTCAAACCCTAGAACTGTAGCCGCCGCAGAGGGCCGTGGGCGGGGAGGAGCTCTCGCCATGGTAACATCGTTCTCTTTCCCCAAACACGGAACCCTAACCTTTCCTCTCTCTCTCTCTCTCTGTGTGTGTCTCTTCTTATCCCTTGCTTTCTTCCTTTTTCGTTCGTCGCAGGGTATCGATCTCATCGCCGGCGGCAGGAGCAAGAAGGCTAGGCGCACTGCGCCCAAGTCCGACGATGTCTACCTCAAGCTCCTCGTCAAGGTGAGCTCATCTCTGAACGTGTCCGTTTGCATTGGATCTGGTCTTTACGCCATCTTTTAGATTGCATTTGATGGAATTATTGAGCCGATGGATACGTTTGTTTGCTCTCTTTGATCAGTTGTATAGGTTTCTGGTGCGAAGGACGGGGAGCAAGTTCAATGCGGTGATCCTTAAACGGCTCTTTATGAGCAAGATCAACAGGCCCCCCATCTCCCTCAAAAGGCTCGTCACCTTTATGCAAGGAAAGGTTGGTCTCCACTGATTTCCTGTATTTATAGTTTTTGTTATTTGATAAAACAAAAGTTTTGATTTTTAGATGGGTGGATTTTTACTGGTAGTGTTATTACTTTGAATCAGGACGATAAGATTGCAGTGATTGTTGGTACGGTGACAGATGATAAGAGGGTTTACGAGGTCCCGGCCATGAAGGTGACTGCTTTAAGGTTTACGGAGACGGCTAGGGCAAGGATCCTCAAGGCTGGAGGAGAATGTTTGACCTTTGATCAGCTCGCCCTCCAATCTCCTCTTGGGCAGAACACGGTATATACTATATTGCACGCTTCCTGTACATGCGCTTTTCCTTTTGATTTAATTGGAGAAAGGAAGAAAAATGGTTGCTTTGTTTGTTATTCGGCTTGTAAGATGGGTTTAATTGTTCTACTAGCCTGAACCTATATACTGTTTGAGTGAGGTATAAGAACGATACAATTGTATCTACAAAGCACTAGAGAAACATGCAAACGATTGAAAATTTTGGCTATATTTAGATGTGGATATTTGCAATTTCAAGGTGATAATCTGCAATTCTATTACTAGCTTCTGGGTTATGAGGATTTTTGCTTATTCTGGACTTGGTTTGGCCGTGTGGTCTTCTCCAAATTTTTCAATATCTTCTTTTGAGCCTATATGCACACACATCTACCACATCAAAAAATGTATTCTTTTTAATTCTTTGGCTTTCTGCAATCACATTATTGCCATGTTCCAAGATCGAGTCTTAATGGTGGTTGCTGTCTTTTTATGTGACTTACCTTTCAACACTAGCTAGATTGTTGAAGCAGTGAAGATATTGCTCTTTAAAACCCAGCTCATTATGAGGTCTTCCATCCATTGGAAGGTCAAGGAACAGAGTTCATATTGATATCTGAGATTAACACAAAGTCGAGAAATTTTATTCGTTTTTCTTTACTTGATGTTTATTTTGGTTTGATTCCCTATGATGTTTGTCTAAGCCATGCTAATGCTGATGTGCATTGATGAACTCATTAAATGTTATACTGAGGGAATCACTCCTTTATTTTCAGTTGCGTGATTTGGATTGCCATTTAAAGAAAATTTTGCTGTTCTTATTAATAATATTTTGGAATAAATGCATGATCCACAATGCTGAAGAAAAGCACAGTCGAAGTCATCATGTGTCTTTTTGATCAGTCTAGACTAGTTGAGTCAAGACTGCTTATATAGGTTTGATGTTTGATTGCTACGAATGCATTATACATTTTTAGACTAAACTGATCAATTGGATGGCTCTTAGATTCTCAGCAGTACGGTTGACTTACATCCCTTGGTCTATGATGAATATTGAATATCTGTCCTTAAAATGAGGAGAATGGACATTCAAATATCTTTGGATTCGATAATCAGGATTTCTGTTTCTTAGATGCCCAACCTCACTTGATAGTATATGTTTCAGCTTAATCTGCCGTCTTTACATGAAATGTTGCCGACTGTTGATCTTGCTAATTTTATTCCTTAATGTCTTTCAAATGTTTCCCCCCAAGCCTTACTCCTGAAGCTTATGATACTTCAGGCTATAATAATTGAAGCAATGATGATATTGTTTTAATCCCAGCTCATTATGAGAACTTCCATCTAATGGAATGTCAAGGAATGGATACCAAAACATTATCTGAGCTAAATGCCTCATTCCTTCTAGCATTTATTTTTTGTTGTATTTTTCTGTTTATTTGCATCTGCTAGAGATAATTTTATTTAAATTAACTTAGCTCTTGTGGGTTTTGGATGACTCTTCCCATATTCTGATCTAAAAGAACTGTATGCTTTTTTAGCGTGGCTGGTCTTTTGATTTATTCTTTCTTCAAAGTGACTCTCGAGTTTTATTAATTTATTGTTTTGGATGACTTTCAAGTTTTTGTAGTATTTCTTTCTGATTCTTTTTCTATCTTGTGAAATCTGATTCTTGATTATTCCTTCGCCTTCAAGCTTAAAATTTTGGACGAAACTGATGTTTGGTTTAGCTGATCTTGGAGAGATCAATATATGATGGTATATATAATCAATAAAAAATATCAATAATTCTATATTTGTCACTTCATTTTCTATAACAAACACTATAATTTCTGGTATAACTAAGTATAACATAGGCACGAGGCAGCATTTCTTTTATCAAAATATGTTGGGAGGGGCTTTGCTTTTCAGGTTTTTACTTGATGCTTGAATGTACTGTTGCTGCAGTCATGCTTCATACCGAATATATTTGATCTCTTAAGACTTGCTTTAGTTCTCGTTAAATGGCTACCAAATATGATGGTCGTAGATGACCGTCGACTATTAGTGCTGCAGTAAGGAAGATTGCTGGACGGCAGCATTTTGTCAAGACTTGCATGTTTCTAACAGTTGCATGAAATTACAGGTTCTCCTCAGGGGTCCAAAGAATGCTAGGGAAGCTGTGAAGCACTTCGGTAAAGCTCCAGGAGTTCCACACAGCCATACTAAGCCTTATGTCCGTTCCAAGGGAAGAAAATTTGAGAAGGCCAGAGGAAGAAGGAACAGCAGAGGATTTAGGGTTTAGGTCAGATTCTCTTGTTTTTATTCCAAAGGATGAAGTAATGGTAATGTTTTTAGCAGGGAGGATTATTATCATGAAAATTTTTGTTGTGTTTCAATTTTGGGTACAATTTTAATAAGTCTGGCAGGTATTTTCATTTCCCCCTCTGAATGCATATCACTATCAGAAACGTTAAGAACCTTTTTAAGTTTGGATTGTGGTGCACGTTTTGCTTCCTAACATCTGTGACATGGTGTCTTTTCCCTTTTTTGGTCCTACAGTCTCCTTTGTGTTGACATGCATAGTCGTATAAACTAGCGTACACGTTTTTGGCTGGCACATCCATTGCTGAAAGAGAGGTAATTATATTTCTTGCCTGCCAAGGATGCATTATTGTTCAGTGTACTCGTTTTCAGTTTAAATGTCAGGCCACTGAGATTGTTTGTGGTCTGTGAGGTGATTTGGTTGTTAAGATATGCTGTGATGTATTTTTTTTCCTTAAGTTATGCTATGATGATTTTAATTACTCTTGAGTAAATGCAAAATTGGGCGACTGGATGAGGTTTGGAGTAACAACACTTGTAACTGCCACTGGGGCTGAATGTTTTTAGGAATTTTTGACATATTAGTCTCTTTTCTAATACAGTGCCACAAGAACCTCCTTTTGTTCTTTAAATGGACGAGTCATCTGATTTTAAGTAAGTGGGAGGGACAATGTTGGGCTGTTTAACTTATGATTGGTATCTATTTAATGGTGATTGTATTTTTTACTTCTACTATGATATTAAAAAAATGTTAATACTATAGGGGAGGATAGTAGATAGTATTTGCTTATTTATTATAATAATTAATACAGCACATATTCCTTTCTAAGAAAGAAGAGAAAGAGGGAGTCTCTCTTATAATGGCTCTCTCGTGGATCTCGCTTTACCAAAATGAAAAAAAAGAGAGAATTCAGTTAGAGATTTCTTGGAGTCCTGTTTGCCCAGTTCCAAAAGATCTTATTGTATAGATTAGACAAAAGATCTCAATCATAGCCATTGTTAGATAATCAACTAATCAGTCATTTTACAGATGTTAGAATCTAATATTCTAATAACATAGAACGCTTATTTTTGAGAAATTCACACAAATGGCTGTGGAAATTATTTTATGATCTCAAGTGCCGAGGCAAGAGTTTAAGATGTTAACAGCTGAATGAAGCTAATCACACCTTGTTGCTAACTTAAATTGTCATATTTTAAAGTGATCACTGAGCATTTGTTTGGCTTGCATCGCCACCTACCCGTTGGGTAAGAGGCGGAGAGTTTTAGCAGATTGGGATTTCGGGTTTGGAGTGTTTAAGATTTGTGTCAGGCATGCTCTAATGGATGATGTCCTGAGAGAGGATCAATCATTCTTTCGCTCGAAAAATAGAACCGGAACCCTCCTAGTTTTAATGTGACATCCACAAGTGAAAAGTTTTTTTTTTTTTTTTTTTGGTTGAGGGTGGAGGTGGATGTTTTCTAGATTTTCTGATGATGCCTGCATAGCATAAGTGCTCTGGAGGATAAAAGAAAGTTGAGGCATCACCTTTGGAAAAAAAAAAAATCAGGGACTAAATTGTATCCAAGTGGAGCCCGAAAACAACCCCATTCGCCCACCAGGTAAAAAAAATCCCATTTCAACCTCATTTCTTTCCTTTCCTTGAGATACTTATATGTGCTCATGCATTTTACTCATTTAAATTTCACTCAACATACTTGGCTTTGGTTTCATGACCTATCACCAAGCAAGCAACTATAAAGCCCCCATTTTTCCCTTCGAAGGACAAACTGAAACCGTATTCAATTCCCAAGTGCACCTGAAATTATCATGCCCCAATTGCTTGGGTGTCAAGCCCTCGCTCTTCAAAAGCTATACCACTTTCTTTTTACTCTCGTAGTCTTTCCCTGGTTTACACTGCTCGTATCAGTTTTGTCCCGTGAGATTGGAGTCCTCGGACTTCTTGATCTCCCGGTCTCTCTATCATCTTCTCTCATATCTTATCCCAACTAAACGACATGTCGTCAGATCCATTAATCAGGCCCAAACTGACCCATAGATGGCTCTAATTTTAACTTGAAAACTACAATTCGACCAGGAGCTATAGCTGAAAATTCTACTTCCAAGCTCAGCACGGATGGAATTTCCCATGTTTAATTGAGTACCACATCAAAACAAAATGCAAGTGATAATTACAGAACCAATCAGAACATATAACTTTCAATTGTAATTGTGTCATTTATATCGGTTATACTTAATTCAGGTTCGACAAAATTGATTTGAATAAAATGGAGGGCAACAAGAGTGATCTTCGAATATCAGAACTCATATATGCAGTCAGAGATCTCATCTAGTTTTTCCTGGTTAACGAATGAAATGGCCCACTCCTTCCTTTAATGTAGTCTCTTTCGAAGAAATCCTGAAGAAATGCATCATCTCTTTTGAAACCACCCTAGCAATGTAGTCTTGGATATGGTATGGTAATGCTATTTGGACCCCAGTCCAAGGTGCTGTGAGCTCCCAGATAGGGCACATCAGTTATGAAGTCATCAATGGATCTGAATTCCCAAAATAAATGAATACAGAGGAATAACAAGTAGAATTTTATGTAGCAAAAAGCGTGAGTGTAAAATAAATTTAACCTATTCAACTACTTCAACTATTTCCAAACACCTCATATCATTTCTAAGGCATACGATTATCTTATGGATGATTCTCGCCCAATGCCTCTTAAAATGGGTTTCGTAGATACAAATGCGTCTTTTTTCTTCTATTGGGCCAATGGAAATTCTCACTGCCCCTACCGTACCGCATGTCCCGGGTTGAGCCCTGAACTTTGACTGCGGACTAGAAGGTGATCTTTTAGCTTTGTTATCCCCTGTTGATTTCCCAATGGAGCAACAAATCCTACTTTGGAGATGATCAAGGTGATCCCTTAGAGGACCCAGGCGCCTCTGGTTGGACCATTCATATTGGGCTGCTTGTCCCATGACATACATCACTTTTCTTGCAAGTCATGGCATTTTTAGCAAATCACTGTTGCGAGATCACCTGGCTTAAATACATTCTTTACTACTCTTCATAGTGTTTCAAATACCCAACCCATGAGATTACATTGTGATAGCCAAGCCGCTCTTCATGTAGCTGCAAACCGAGTTTTGGATGAATGGACCAACATATTTAGACTGCTATTTGGTTTGTGAAAAGATTCAATCGGGTCAACTTGTTACACATCTCCACCCTCTAGCTTGAGACATGCTAGTATGACATGAAATGACTACCATCATGCCATGGAATGTTGTGAGTAGAAACTTCACATGCTAGTCCTTGCTATTCAATGTACTACTATGAAATGGGATGGCTGCCATTATTGTATAGGATGGCGTGAGAAGAAATTTGCCCTTGTTTATTTTACAAATATCTTGATATTTTTCCATCTTTATATAACAACCACAGTTGTGCTTTCCTCCAATTTTGCGTAAAAGCCGTAGCCCTGCATCTTTTGTTTTCACTCAATTTCATCAATCTTGAGAGTATGATCATTCTGTACGATTATAAGTATACACATCGATGAAAAGTTCACTAGCATTGAACATGAAAAGTTTGCATGCTCAATGCTAGTTATCTTCTTACATTCTGTATGCCTTACCAAAATAAGATTAAATCTAATTCATGTAAGTAAAGAAAAAATAGTGATCATATGATTAAGAAGATACTAATTAATGACAAAGGTGACACTACTAAATTATGCATGCATCGCAGAGCCTGCTGGCTAGGCAATTCAGAATTTCCGAATGAACTCATAGATGTGATCAGTGATCTCCTGTGGCTTCTCCTGGTTAATGAAGTGCCCTGCGCCTTCTATGACAACTACATCCTCTAAGAAAGGTACATCTCTTTTGAAGCCGCCCTTGTGTATATAGTCTTTAACCCCTGGAATGTTGTATATCAGATCCTGATTCCCCACAATAAACTTAACAGGAACTTTAATCTGCATCCCAGTCCATGGTGCTGTGAGCTCCCAATTTCTGCACATGTACCATTGAGTTATCTAAGATGCACTTAAGACAGTATAGTAAAAATGAAAGATTTGAAGTCAAATCCATCAATCCAAGCACAACGAAGGAGCATTGTTGCGAAAAATCTCCTTGTCTCGAATGATACACAAAACTGATCTAATAAAATCAGAGAGCCATTAACAAGGCAGAACAATGGATTACTACTTCTTGTGTAGACCAAATCGGAGCGATTCATGTGAGTTAAGAAAATCATCTGGCTAGAATGATATACAACATTCACTGAATCAATTAGAAACCGAGTACTTTGCAGCTTACTGAATGGAAGAATCTTTAAGTGATTTGAAGTATCTTGATTTTCTCTAGTTCTATCTATTTTCATATATCTAGAGCTTTTTTTTTTAAGAAAAAAGAGAGACATAGCAAAGAATCTTCTTGGATCTTGTCCAACTTTTTCTTAAAAGAATAGACAAGAACTTTAAGATGTGAGTCAATGCTTGAACATTAAAGAACAGATTTCTCTTAAGACCTGCAGAAGGCCTGGAGAGGAAGGAAAAAGGAAAGAAAAGATTTTAATTAGATGTCAAGGAATACATCTTTTTTTCTCAGGGTGACTAATGGTAGAAAAAGGCATGGATCAAGTGATTAAGTGCAAGGTTACCCTATAAGATATGAAGAAGGAAAAATACCTTAGCAGCTAACCATAAAATGCACCCTAGTGATCGAAGACTACCAATCCTAGGACCATGCAGCATAATGATCATGCAACTCATACTTAAGATAAACCACGCCTTTAATTATATCAGCCTTTATGAATACATACAAGTCCAAAGCTCGGTAGTAGTTCAATCCTCCGGTGAAGCCTGACTTATCAAATTTGCTAGCAAAATAGTCGACGTCCTCTTCTGACAACCAAGAAGGCAGGGTAATTTCCTTATCAGGGGAAGCTGCAAACCCATGCTCCTTGGGCACAATAACAGGGCCTGGATCATGATAAGTCAAGAACTTCTTGATCACCAAAGCAGTAGGAATGCGAGCAAATTCAGCTTCGGTTCGACCGGGTTCCTGCAAATAGTTAGATAAAATTCGCTGCTTAGAAATTTATGGAGGAACAAGAACAATAAAGTCATCATATTACATCCCTGGAGGAGTGTCTAATAAGCATAGATAATTTACCACATAGAAGAAAATAAAGGATTAGCTATAAAGTCTTATCAAATTTCAAAAGCTCGTGATATTATGCTCTAGCAAATGGGAGATGCCTCACAACTAGTTTGGAGTACCGAGTTAGAAGATTCTATGAAAAGAAAATAATGCTCTGTAAGAAACAAGAGCCCCTTCAGCTTTCAGAGTAGCTACTAACGATTTGCTTTTTTACAAATCAAAATCAAAATCAAAATCATTTCATGTTTCGAAACACTTAGTTCGTAAGGCACAATATCAATCAGCACTGATTATGTTGATGACATAGGAAGCAAAGTCCTACCAGGACCAATCCTACTATGACTTCATTAGAACCCTCCAAATGGTATCAGGAGCTCTCTATGAGAAATCAAGGCAGCTCTTTAATCCAACCTCATATATCATCATAAATCTTGATCACTCCTACAACATGCACAGGAAAATGCCTAGTGGTCAATGGTCAAAGAAATGAAAAGAAACACTCAATATCTTCTTTTTTTTTTAACAAGTTTCATTAATGATATTTTATGTAGCATTCTGGATGGGACAGTTTGACTTTTGAGAAATAAATACATGCAGGTATACTCTCAGCTTAAGAATATATCATCACATGTATTTCCACTCTTTTAATACAATTCTAATGATATATTCTGGCAGAATTCTAATGATAAATGGTACAGTGTTGTCTTCAGTAACAGCAAGTGTAGGTTGTAGCATGGTCTCGAAACCAAATAAATAAGCATGTAGAGGACCAAGAAAAAAAAAGGCAAAATATTTGATTAATGCTGTGGTAACTTGGAAATATAGCTCTGAAACCTGGTGTATTAATTACTTTTTTCAATTGGCATTATGAAACGTACCATATGATGAAATTAAACGAAGGTGCAAGTTAGCCAAGTGATTCTTTTGAGTGAGATTTCCGAGCTAGTGTATCATTGCTCAAAATATTTACTTGGGACCGTTCATCCAAGTTCCAACTCTCTTTTTTCACTGTGGCTCCACTCCAGTTCAACGAAACAATTGATGAATTATATTACAACAAGATTGTTAAATAGCAAAGGCTTCTTATTGGATTTCTTCCTCGTACTACAGCAACCACTAGGATGTGAATTGCTAAGATGTGATCGGCTAAAGTTGGCACCACCTCACCAAGAATGCACTTCAAAGTACTCATAGAAAGTCCAATATATTATGAATCCAAGATCCAAACTTACAACAGAAAGTTGGACAACATTAATTGATTCAGATCCACCTACCCAGCACCCAACAACCAAAGACCCTCAGAACTAGACAATCCCCCCACTCCAACTTCATCCTTTGCAATAGAATTTTTTTCACACTTGACCAAGGTTTTCAATAAATAATGTAATTTCAACTGTCATCAACTAGCCCTCAAAATAAAAAATGACAGTAAAATAGAGACTTCATTTGATTACTCCTCTGTTCGAAAAAGAACTACTAGAGCTTTAAAATACATCAAACATTATTTTTATCATATGAACATTAATAACACCAAATGAAAAAAATAAATCATCATCTTTCCGGTTATATATTACTGGTTACAGAATGGGATAATAACTAGACGATATATAGGACTTGCCAACCCAACCACTTCTCTCTCCGTCCGAGCTATTCAAAGGCATTAAAACGTTTAAGCAAGACTGGATTGTAGTTAAGGAAAGGGTTAAGACATGAAGACGAGAGACCTGGAAAGTACAAATATAGTAGTCGTCACCGTAGAGAGCCCTGAAGGTCTCCACCGGCTTCCGGTCCGGGCTCCTCGGCCGGAAGGCCACGCTCAGGTTCACCAGCGCCCGCACCTTGTCGGGCCGAAACAGGCACAGGCTCCAGGCCACCAGCGCCCCCCAGTCATGACCCACCACGAACACCTTCATGTTAAATTTTCTTAAGCATTAAAGCTTAGGAAGAAAGACTTCATATGGGAGGAAAGTTAGCTGCAGGAGTCACCTTCTCCTGGCCAAGTGTGTGAATGAGGGCGACGAGGTCGCCGACGACGTGGAACATGGTGTAGGAGGAGACGTCGGGAGGGGCGTCGGTGTCGCCGAAGCCCCGGAGGTCGGGGGCGATGGCGCGGTAGCCGCGGGCGGCGAGAGCGAGGATTTGGTGGCGCCACGAGTACCAGAGTTCCGGGAAGCCATGGAGGAGGAGGACTGCGGGGCCCTCCCCCTTCTCGGCTATGTGCATGTTGATGCCATTCACTTCCACCAACCTGTGACTGATCTCTGCCATCAGCTCTCCCTCCATCTTCTTTCCTTTTTCTCGAGTTCCTGGACGATTTTTGCTCTATATCTGTTCTCGAGTCGCTGCATTATTATATATAGAGGGAATGGAGTTGAGAGAGGAGGAGTGGCATCGGGAAGGGACGAGTATTAACGGCCGGAGTAACTTTGGAGTCAGCGGGGTAGGTGGGAGAGCCGGCCTGCTTCGCCTCTGTCGCCTCTCTCTCTCTCTCCCTCCTTTAACGTCTCCCCCTTGGGAGCTTGGAGTGTTCGCTCACGGTTTTTTTTCTGCCTCGATCGGTCGGTGGCTATTACCATCAACTGTTCTGTTTCCAATTAATGAACAACAGTGTACGCTCAGTAATGGTTGGGATCTAGGTATCTAAGTTTTGTTGAAATTTTTGCTGGATGATAAGTGTACTTTATCTTCGGTTGTTGCATTCTCTCTCTCTCTCGATAGATGCTTTTAGTTAAAAGGTCGATATTTACGTTGATGTTCTTCGATAAATTGGCGACAATAACATGTCTCCACTGAAAAAAGTTTGGAAAATCCGAGTTCTGATTTACAACTTGGAAAGCCAGAAAGTTCTGCTTTTTGATAAAGATTGTCTTTGTTATTCAACTTAAGGAATGCGGCAATAACTTTGATTGATATATGGGCATTTTACAAAAGTGGTCGTTATAGTTTTCACTTTTCGCAGGATCAGTGTCGGTTTTTTTTTTTCCCCCTGTATGTGCAGTAATACTCGATACAGATATCAGTTGAGTGTGAAAATGTCAAAAGTGTATACAAGTCAACCGAAAATGTGCATCTCACTATTGTGCAACAGCTAAATCAAAAATAAATCCAGAATTAAGAGCAAGAAAATATACATCTAATTAAAGAGAAATGTGATGGTGGTGCATTAAAACCTACAAGAATGTGCATCATGATGACATAAGATAAACATAAAGTTAATCAGAAATGTGTCAATCAAACCATGGATGGACCGCTCGTAGCCTGTGAATCACATCAAGGATTCCAGTGACAAATAAGTGTGCAACTAAGCAAGGATTTGGATCCTCTGGGGAGAAGAAGAGAGGAATAAGATAGGATAGCTCTTTGAATGAATGCATCGTGTGGGACAAAATGAACAGCAAGCCATAATCCATTTTTTGATAGTTTTTTCTTTGGTTTTGTTAGATTTTCAAAATCCAAACCGTGTACTTCAGGCAACTAAAATTCCTACAAACCGCCACCTACCTTTTTCTCTTTTTGGGTAATCAGAGACAAAGAAAAAACGGTCGTTTCCACAAATATAAAAAAACCTACATCCATCAGCAAAAAGTGAAAAGAAAAAAATTTTGGTTTGAAAAGAAATATAAACAAGTGTTGTGCTTAGTCTGCCCTTATAGAGCCTAAGCTAAGACATAAGAGTGGTAGGACGGCTAGGCTCCTTAATCTAAATAAAAATAAAAAAAAGAAAAAAAAAACTCGGAAGGTTGTTTTTGACTATTATTCATTCTTGTCAATTTTTTGTAATAAAAAATCGTTACATTGCATCCAATTTTGGTTTAGGATTTCATGTAAACAAAAGTACAACCTTAAATATATTTATAATTTGTGTTATATAGCAATATCATTCCATGCAGGCACGCCCTTGTATCATGCAAATCACAAAAAAAAAAGTATGAGAACGACACAAATCATAAAGCTAATTTTGTTACGATATATTAGAAGTACGAAATTATAATACCTACACTACATGTACACATGCACGTAGGTCTTGAGCATTGTAACGTGCACGGTGCACGTAGCCAGGGACTTGACATATAGGATTTAGTTATCGTACCTCAAATGACAAATAATTATAATTTTTGATGCACCAACAATGATTGTTGCCTTATACTTCCGTATCACCACTGATTGGATCTAGTTAGGTGCAGTATTAACTCATCTAGACCCATGTAGTTCAAAATTAGGTCGGGTTAGAACCACTCTAGATTACAGGTCAACCGGATTCAGTCCAAAATGGATACTCCATCTAGATTTTTAGCAGCAACCAGACAAACGCTTTAAGTGGATTAGGTCAGCTGAACAAAGTCTATCTTGGATGGATGTCCTCCTTTCTCAATGTCCATAGCGCATGGGTATCTTCTATTTAAGAAGGAACAAAGCAAATGCATTAATGGTAGGACTGGCCACCTTAAGCAAACAAGCTCGAAACGTCTCTATATCCAAGAAGTCTTCGGCAATGGGCAAGCAACAATTGCAAATCCAATTGGATATTTTCAGACACGATCATTGAAGTGGTTCTCTGGAAGCATATGCTTTCTCGGAAGTCGATCCTTCGGATATCAAATTCACGGTTTCAATAGTTCCGTTACTGCTACATTAAATGCTGAGGCCGGAAACTATAATGCTGCATTAAATGAAATCAACGTACAAAATAGTATATTTTTAATAAAATATTATCGGCATTCTTGAAGATTATAGTATTAAAATGAAAAATATTGCATGGATGCGAATTATGGATGAATCATAGCCATCTTACTAATTCTTTCTTAAATCTAGGCCGAACTAATTTAAATTTTTTTGGATGTTAGATTTCCTACGCATCCATCCGATCTACATCTAGGAGGGATGGTTGTTGCCGTATATTGCAACCTAAATCAATTCCAAGAAGATATGGTTTAAATTCTATTCATTTTTAGTCTATATTTGATATTTTTTTAATCTAAATTCTGCTTGTAATATACTGTCTATTAATACCTAACCGAGCAGTAAGTTGATGGATGACTTTTATGAGCATTTTTCTTTATACTGTTCTAGCTATACAAGACTTTTTCTGTCGTACTTAGGTGGGCATGGCTTTTTGTATTATTATATCATATGGAGCAGAAATGCCTTGAACTAGGGAAGCTTCAACCTATCTCTAAGAGTCCAGACTCCAGAGGTCCCGATCACTGGAGTCCCAACTCTTCCAAAGTCGCATTGCTACTCGATGCCTACGGTTCAAGCTCATGAAATAAATGTTCATCAATGCAGCAAGGGAAAGCACTCGAAAGTTAATGCATCTCACCAACAATACAATGCTCTTTTCTTCTCTTGTGAAGCTGTCAATACGTACTATGTTCATCGGATCCTAAAAATATAAGGGACAGCAAGGCTAAGCTAGGGCCTTTCTCGATCCGACTACAAGGACAAGGGTAAAAATAAAAGGCAGGAACCCCAAGCCGAAACGATGAAACTTGCAACTAATCTTTTCTGTATCCATTTATTCCTCCAAGACTGTTTTATTTCTTGTATATTCAAAGTTCAGAAGGAGAATTGAGGTCATGTATTTGGCCAGAGAGAGCCGGAATTTAAAACTCCCATGTTTTTTTAATGTCTTCACCTATATCGCCCCAACAATGATTTGGTTGGTTTACAATTTAACCAAACATGTCCATCATTGACCATTTTACTCTGGATTAAGTTCTAAGTTTCAACCTCAGGAACTCGGAAGAGCGCATGCATGCGAGGCCAACTTGTTAAGGGATATATTAAGTACTACTCATCAAACTTAAGTAACTAAATAGTTTTTGAAAGTCGTTCATGTAGAAAAGGTTGGTGGATGTAATCTTCTTTCGTATTGTCACACTAATTTGGCTACAAGTATCCTGCATCAACCTGGAAATTCCCTGTGAGGAAAGAGAGAGAGAGAGAGGATTTAAAAAAAATAGCAAGACATGGATGGAGATTGAACATTAAACTAGTATTCCGATCTTCGAATCCTCGAATACATGAATTAGTTACTGAAAAATACATACTTAAATGTTAGTCAAAGGGCTGAGTCGCTGCCCGACTTCGCACAATAATGTTTACTTGCCTAGCTAGTTAGTTTTGAACTTACAATGGAAAGACAGAGAAGAGGGAGGAAAACACCTTGCCCACAGGGTTTCCAAGAAATTGTTCAGAACCACTGTGAACAACCAGAAAATGTTCCCATTGCCATGAATTTACGAAAAGTTCACGAGTCTTTGCTACCAATTCTATAACTAAATAGAAGATAAGTAGCATTAAATCCTTGCACAAAAAAAGTGAAATAAAATCCAAGTACTCATGGAACATGTGCTGCGAGCTATATTTAATGATCGGTTCCAACAATTCACACCACAGCTACATCTTTAACCAATCAGTTGCGATAAACAGGAGGAAATCCTCCAAAGACCAAAACAAATGCACACAAGTTACATAGATATACAAAAGCACAACAGCTTCCATTAAGCTGTTTGACAGAATTGCTTTATTTATATGCAACATAGATGGCTGCACCAGAATTGAGCTTAACAAGAATTATAATTGCAAATCAGAATTTCTTGATGAAGTTGTAAATATGCACAGTAATTTCATGTGGTTTTTCCTCATTGATGAAGTGGCCTACTCCTTTCATTACAACTACTTCCTCAAGTAATGGAACATAACTCTTGAAACCAACCTTGTGTATGTAGTCCTGGATTCCAGGTGTATGGTAAGTCAGGTCTACATCTCCCACAATGAACTTTGCTGGTACCTTTATGTGTGCCCCAGTCCATGGTGCTGTAAGCTCCCAATTTCTGCATGGCGTTCATACCATTGTAATGTTTCAGTCACATACTGATATGGAAGTATGAGGATGAATAAATAACAGATCTCACTAACTGAACAGGACGCATATCATAACCTATATTAAGAAAACTTCTAAAAAAAATAAAGATATATATTATCTGTTTTAAGACCAGTTAACTCTGAAGTTAAAATAACAGGATAGGCGTTACCAGCAGGCTGCTTCACTTGTTGATTAACCAATAAAAGTGGTGCACAAGATGCTAAATAAATAATTTTCCATGAACAAAAAAAAAATAATTCTGTGATTCCTTTTTTTATATATATAAAACCGAGTTGGTTCTGCAGTAATATAACATCTCCCACATCTCCTAACTAATATTTTTATTTTGTGATCTAAAAACAAAATACTAGTCATCGATTGTCTACCTGTATTGCTTACACATTCTGAAAAGAGATTGGTGCTCTCTCTCTCTCTCTCACACACACACACACACACACACAAACATGCACAATCTCTGCATGCAAAGACAAGGATAATGGAACATTTTAGGTCCACTTTAACCCTAACTAGATTCGCATTTGGACTTGGATCTCCGAATGGAAAAACTTAGGACAATTAACCATTTTAGGTCCACTTTAACCCTATCTAGCTTTGCACTTGGGCTTGGACTCAGACCAGAATGATTTACTTTCAGGCTTTATATTATGTTTGGATCAAATCTGAGTTTTATAAGCCAAAACCTAGTCAGATATTCTCACAAAGTACCACCAAGCACTTGCTTGGATGGTATTACCCCGTGTCCTCTGAATCAAAATGGACCCAAACCAGAATAATTTACTTTCTGTTTTTATGTTTTGTTTGGGTCTAATCTGAGTTTTATAAGCTAAAACCTAGTCAGATATTCTCACCAAGTATCACCAACTGCTTACTTGGATGGTATTGCCACTCTAAGCAAGAGGTCACAGGTTCAATTCAGAGTAAGGTCAGTCCTCACATCTACTCTCGGTTAGCAAAGCCTAGTTCCTTGAGCTTTGACCAGTCTGCCCAATGGCTTAAGCTCTGGTCTAAGGTGGGATGGGGTGGGTATAGTGCAGCAGATGGGGTTAGAACTCAAGAAGAAGATGAAGGCCGAAACCATAGCCCTGGTTCCATGAGCCAAGACCATATACATCCCAACTCATTAGACTCCGAACAAACATTCCAAACCAGCAAATTAAGACCATAATCAAATGCAGATCATATCAGAAATACTGCATTACTACTTTGTTAGAATTTAGAAAAAAAGGATTGTCACAAATTAGGCCTTGCTATATGACTGAGCATCCATATCTGAATTGCATTTTGCCAGCACGTTTGCATCAAATCGATCTATTCTCAATATGCCAGACATAAAAATTTTGAACATGGATTATTGTATAGTTGGAAATGACACTCCTCAATTTTATATAACTGTATGATAAAACTGATTTAGAGAAGATGATTGAAAATTTTGTTATTTTAGAATTTGATTAATATTGCAAATCAGAGGAAATCTGATATGCCTCAAAGTCAGGATTATGAGTTTTATTGTTTTTTCACAATATTTCCATCATGATAGCAACAACAAACATGAGAATGTATTTACATAAGAACATTGGTAATGACACGAACTGTATGATAAAACTAATTTAGAGAATTTTGCTGAAAATTTTCTGATTCTAGAGTTTGATTAATATGGCAGATCAGAGAAAATCTGATATGCCTCAAAGTCAGGATTATAATTTTTATTATATATTTCACAATATTTCCATCAGGAGAGAAATAACAAACATGAGAATGTATTTACATAAGAATATTTCTCAATTCTCAAACATAACAAATGCTGAAGGATATCAACAGGGGTACCTTACATCCATATGCAAATGTACATAAACCATTTTGATTCCACCGTTCTTTTTTGCATCAGTACAAACTAAAAAACGAACTAAATGAAATGCAGGCTCTATGATTGATATGCACACCTCATAGTTGCATGCTGTTCTTAACTATACTTAGAATGTCTAATCCTCACCAAAATCCTGTAACACCATTTATTGGCTCCTGAATGTTTGAATATCGGAAAAAATTAGTCCAATCCCATTTCCTTTACTCTGCCAAGTCTTTTAGACCAGTACCCCTTTACCAAGAACAATAGCTTCATCATTTGTTGAATATAACAGCATAATTCTAGTAGCTTAAAAAAAAATGTTCTAGTTTTCCTCTTCTAACTGTTCCTTCATAATGTTTTTTATACATCGACTTAAACACCCTCATTTTTACTATCATATTTGAGGCCCCATTTTGCCCAATCATCAAGTCATTACAAAGCATGCAGCCTAATAATTTTTAATAAACATAACAGAAATAAATGATTGGTATTAAACTACTTTAATTGGAAGGATGAACTTGGTTCATCTGAAGTTTAAAGAAACTTTTCCTGGAAAAAATATTGAAAATATCGTGCTTTATAGGTCACATAATTCAGTCACACTACTAGTTTTGGTAGACAAAAGGTTGCAGTAAACTTACAAGTCTAAACACCGATAATAGTTCAGTCCTCCTGTAAAACCAGTCTTCTCAAATTTGCTAGCATAATATTTGATATCATCTTTCGAGAGCCAAGAAGGCAATGGGATTTCAGTGTCAGGGGAACCCCATCCTTCCTTGGGGATAAAAAGGGGATCTGGAGAGTGATATGTGTAAAACTTTTCGAGAACCAATGCTGTACCAAGACGCGCAAATTCTGCTTCTGCTGCTCCAGGTTCCTACCGCATTCAAAAATGTTAATTAAGAGACAGTTGGAAACTCTTTGGTACTTAGAGCCAATCAATGTCATCTGGTAAGAAGAAATTATTATGTCATTGGTTTCTAGATATATAATACAAGCCATTGACATTGTTCATGAATTAGTTGAGGGTTTCCAGAGAGAAAAAAGCCATTCAATATATTCCATGGATATTGTCATTTTTGAGAAGAATACAAATAATGTCAATTCTGACAATGTCATTTAAGAGCATGCTATTTAGAACAACATAAGAGCACTGCAATGGAGAAAAAAGGTCACGAAAAATAAGACCAACAGATATCTCCCCAACAAGCTTCCGCTCCATGTACTATAGATAAAACTTCATGGCAGCAAATCATTGTACTAGGCCAAGATCAAAATATTGGCCTTTGATACCTTTTTTTATGAGAACTTTCAAAATTGGTTCACTGTATATATCATGACAATCCAGTAGAATGCAAACTTATAAGAGGGTTTCCAATGAATTGTAAAGATCGATCTCTTAAAATGCAATTGCCATTTTAAACATAAATGAATTGAGCAGCTAAATTATTAAAATTTTGAAATGTGATTAAATAAAAACCTTATCTAAAAGACATCGCTATTATGAAAGGCAATGCACAAATTGGTTGCAAAAGTGAAGCCCATGACCAAAAGAGTGTTGAGAAAACCTTATCTCTGGACAAAGTAGCATTCCTTTGGACTCCCGGGGATCCTCGTGACGCATATGTTTGAAACAAAAGGTGCAAGGCATTCCTTAGGATAAAGACATAATTTCACACAAGTCTACAAGAATTTGAATCAAAGGCAATTCAATCTAGGTCTAACTCCGTATGTATTGTGGGATGTAGATCCAAATCCAATTGAAATAGTAGAATTTTGAGATTATTTGATTTCTGCTTAAGCATTTGACCCCAAGTTTCTAGATGACTTAGTCATCTCGGAGCAAGCTTGGTCAAAGGATTTTGGCATGATCAGTTGTTATTAAATAATGTGATGAAATCCATTCTTTCCTCTCCTATGGGGCAAAGGATTAAGCGCTTTGACTTTGTCCCCCGGGATCCACCACAAGTTGGGTTTGAGAGTCGTGCGATGGGTGACTGTCCAGCACGGTTCGGAGAGCACTTGTATGTAGTCTGCGCTGGTGAATGGAAGACCCCGCCGCAAAAAAGAAGCGGCTCTTCCCATGGCTCCATTAAGATTAATATCTATATATTTATCTACATATTGGCACGCACTTGCTAAAAGTATTGCTAGAATAATGCAAGTATTATATCTATCTATCAAGTTTTATTTTTTATTTTTTCGATAAATATCTATGTATCAGTTTAAGCCTAGTAAAATCCAAATATCACAGGCCAAGTCTCTGGCTCTTCTTCCTCACAGGTGAATTAATGATGCAATGTTAAGAAAGTCCTTCATCTGGCTCAAACTTGACCTGATCTTGTTCCAACCAGTCATAAATATAGAAAAATGGCCAGCGTTTGGATCCCAAACCTAGAATTGATCCTCCAACTAGTACAAGTCTAGATCTCACAAAACTGTACATAACCCAAATAAGCCCGAGCTGCCAAGACGAGATAAAAAATGTCAAATCTAACTCAGTGCCTACAATTACAAGTCAGCCCAACTTGAACAAATACCACTCATTTGCTTCCCCAATTAAAGTTTGCATCTAATTTTCATAATCAATTCGACGTTTTGCTGAATCCGAAGAACCAGCGGATATGTGACGTGGCCACATGGTTCTCCAGTTCTTTAAATAATTCACTACCATTCAGCAAGGGAAATCCCTACCAAAGTAATTACAAACTTCATGTTGATCCGAGATAAGTGTCCAGAAGCAAAACATCGCTACATATACAAAGGCCACACAGAACCATAACGAAACCCATCCAATAAAATAATATAAGAAACAAGTCGACAACTAATAAAATTATTGCAGCACCTGGAATCGGCAAACGTAGTGGTCGTCTCCATAGAGGGACCTCAAATACTCCACCGACTTCCTGGCCGGGTTCCGAGGCGTGAACGCCACACTCAAATTCACCACAGCTCTCACCTTCTCCGGCCGAAACATACACAAACTCCACGCCACCATCGCGCCCCAGTCGTGCCCCACCACAAACACCTTCACGGCAGTTGCCTTAAACATTAGGATCCAAGAAGCAGTGCCTAAGAAGAATCCGTGACATACAGTAATCACCTGGTCTTGGCCGAGGGAATCGATGAGGGCGACGAGGTCGCCGACGAGGTGGAATATGGAGTAGGAGGAGACGCCAGGCGGGGCGTCGGTGTCGCCGAAGCCGCGGAGGTCGGGGGCGACGGCGCGGAAGCCACGGGCAGCGAGGCCATGGATCTGGTGGCGCCACGTGTACCAGAGCTCCGGAAAGCCGTGGACCAGGAGCACCACCGGCCCCTCCCCCTTCTCCGCCACGTGCATGTTAATCCCGTTCACCGCCACCGTCCGATGGGTGATCCCTTCCCCTCCGCCGCCGCCGCCGTCCATCTCTCCGCCGCTCGCCGGGTTCTGTGTTTCGGGCTCTGAGACGGCGCGGCAGCAGCACAAGTGAGAGCAGAGATTGCAGACAAAATCCACCATTTCATCTAAAGCCAAATAAAAAAATTAAAAAAAAAAAAGGAACAAACTCTTAATTTCCGCCCAATATTGTAGAGCAAAAGTGACGACATGGCCGGCAATACTATTTATCTTTTGATAGACATAAATAATTCAAAAAAAGCTTAGCAAAATCTCTTTCTAAGTAGATATTATCCGTACCCAGAATAAGCATTGTATAGGTGATGCTCTTCCACGCAGTTCTTAGCTCTGCTCCCATGATAGCCACGTCGAATATGCATCATCCTCCAACTACGACAAGTTTGGAGTCGTGATCTCTGATCGCAAAGCCCATTCTTCTTCTACCTACACCGTCAAACATACTACCATCAAAGCTCATCTTAAAAAAGCTAGGGATCTTAAGAAAGCTAGGAGATAGGAGCTCATAGGAAACAATAGTCGCTTCAAGATCTATATATACAAATGGATGAATAATAAAATTGAAGTGATTTAAGGGCTGTGCAAAGTGATGATATCTCGAAAAAAATATCAATTATTCTCTCGTGCCAAAGATCTAGCCCGAACCTTGAAGGCACAAGTACGGATAACATTGAATCGAATTGGAGAAGATATTAAGGAGGGGACGCTGCACGCTGCTAGAGGGTTTGTTATAGGAATGGATAGCTAAGATAAAAGGCCGTGCTTTGCTCCCATCGGCATCGTTCTTGGCTTTCCGGATGAGCAGGGCAAGAATAGAATATTCGGGGGAGCTTGGAACCGAAGCTGGATAGCGTGATTTCTTTCATTGCGAATCTAATCGGTTCAGCCTAGTTTGTTGGAATATTAGACAGGGAGACAAGGCCGCCAAGGACCGTTTGTTGGAATATTAGACGAGGACGTGGCAACAATGAACAAGTAGTTCCCAAATAACTAAATTCTTTTCCTGAAAAAAAAGGTAAAACAGTCTCAAACAGCTCATCCAATGGGAAAGGTCTTGCAGTCACACGTCCGGCTTCAAATCATCATATCAAGAGGAAAAAGAATGAAAATCCTCTAATGTGTCCATCTTCCTTTCCCTTTACTACATCTCATATAATTATCTGCCTTTTTGACTTTCTCTCTTTTATCTAAAACTTTTAGTCCTGTTTTTGTTTTTAACAACGATTATACTCAATTACCTTACATACGGTTTTCGTATCAGTGGACACTTGAGAGCAAGTTATACACAAGTTGGTGAAAAATGGACGTAAAGATACAAATTTATGGATTGTATGTAACTGTGCCACCTTAACACGATTGCTACGACTAAAACTTTTTTCAAAGAAAAAGAAAGGAAAAGGAGTAAACCATAGGTATATGGGTGATCTTGCCCATAGACAGGATTTGAGATAAATAACCATTGGATTATACACAGTTTTACATCCTATACATAGCTGCTATAATTTTATACACACAAAAAAAATGTACAAGTTGTGAACCAAATTTATACATAATTTGGCAGAAGAGACGTGCTGGGATTACATTTCAAACTAGGAGATAAGTCCTTTCCGCTATGATTATATATGACAAATCCTAACCCAACTAGAGATTGAGAGGTAAATACAATTTGTTTGATTGAGAAACCAAGACTCTAGAAGTATTGGATTCTATCTCTTCTAATACAACTTTATCAATTCTTCTCCACCTCCTTTTTCCCTTTTTATGAGGTCTCAACTTTCCAACAGTTGTTCTCACAACTCATATACATTGCACATGTCGAGACCTAAAAATAAATAATTGTAGTTAAGAGTAATGCAAATATTCTAGAGCTTGGCCTATTTCATTAGATATGCCATTGATAATCATTCAACATTCAACATTTCTCTTGAGAAAAATATTTTGACTAGAGGATAAGCTTGATAGCTGCAGTTATCCATGATGAAAACCACATAGGCTATTGAGTAAGTCTAGCAATCTTCTAAATTGCAAAGTGCATAATGATGCGTACAAGCCAAGCCATGTCAGCTATCAATGAGGGCCCATGCATGAAAAAGTGCCAGCTTGTGCATGCCATGCACTTAGCATTGCTTCGAAGAAGGAATAAAAAAAAGAAGGATTAAATAAATTTTTATAGGGACCAATGATGATACAGATACCACTGGATAGCTCTCTCTCTCTCTCTCTCTCTCTCTCTCTCTCAGATACCACTGGATAGCTCTCTCTCTCTCTCTCTCTCTCTCTCTCTCTCTCTCTCTCTCTCTCTCTCTACTTTTTTTAGGAGCTCTACCAAAAACCTCTTGTATGCTTCATCCTTGCAAGGAAATAATTTCAATTGTATACAAATTGTATAGTATAATTCTGTATATGTTTATGCACTCAAGTGCCTATCACCCCTAAAATATTTTGACGCACAAATAAAAGAATCTACATATTTATCTCTTTTTTGATAAAAGAAGGAATAAAAGTTCTGTCTATTTCATTAAGGCTATAAACAGAGAAATGTAAAGATACTTATAGTATCCACAAAGAAACCACGAAAGCATCCCAACAATAATAAAGTCATCATCTCGTAGAACCCACCCTATGTTTGGGGTCCCATAGGACTTAGGTTTTATAAACTATCATCATCTCAGCAACACAGCCGGCTGAAGATCGATTCTAGATTTCTCTACTCAGCTGGGCAGCTGGCACTCCACCACAGCTGGCTTCTTTGATTGATTACATGTGACACATGATGGCATCTCTGAGTAGGGCACTCCCTGCAGCCTGCACACTTGTGAAACGGTAGCAGAATTGGGGTGGCCTAATCTGTGATGGCAGAGGACACTTGAGTTTGGTGAAGCCTGTAGTACTGTTGTAGAGGCAGTGAAAGGTTTTGTGGTCATTGTGGAAGATGAAATGGAGTAGAGACCATCAGTACACTGATCCTGAAACAGTGTCTGCCCTGTTTTCTTGTCCTTAATTACACATCCACCCGAGTCGAAAATGACAACACAATCATTATCAACAGCTAATTTATGTACTGACAGAAGACTGTGTGAAATTTGTGGTGAATGAAGCAATTTAGAGGGGCGAAAACTATGAGAGTCAGTAGTAATCGTACCAAAACTGGAATGGGTAATTGGAATCGAATTGCCATCACCTACTGAAATCTGATTTGTACCGAGGAATGGTGATGCATTGTGAAGAGCAGCAGGGTCAGCTGTAATGTGGGAAGATGCTCCACTGTCGATGATCCAGTTTCTTGTTTGTGTGGAGGGAGGTGCTGTAAACAGCGCCTGATGGTTTGTATCTGGAGGGGAATACTGAGCATTTGGGTATAGGTGGAACCAGCAATTTGCAGCTGAGTGCCCTGTCTTCTTGCAGATTTGACACTCGATGAAGTTTGAGTTGTTACGCCCGGACCGCCCACTTCCTTGCCATCCTCTTTCCTGCCATCTGCCTCTATTTTGGTCATAGGACCATCGTCTACGTCCTCGAGGGAATTGGTTTCTTGATCGGCCCCTTCCACGGACAGCAGAGAGAGCAAAAGACAATGCTGTACTGGAATGCTGTGAGTCTTTGTTAAGCAGGATAATTTCCTCACTGTTCAATAATGCATAAAATTCATCTAGTGGGAGAGAGGAGGATCTAATTCGGATAGCAGTAGAAAGGCGTCGTAGGCTGGTGGAAGACCAATTAGAATGTAGAGGATTATATCTTCTGATTCCATTGTGGAACCGGCTGCTCCCAGGGTATCTACCTTTATCTTGATCTCTCCCAGATATTGTTGCATGGATTTGTCATCCTTTTTCAAATTGTGGAGCTCATTCTTAATTTGAATGACGTGTGATTTGGAGGCAGAGTTTAGCCTTGTTTCTAAAGCAGACCAAATTTGAAAGCTATGGTCTAAGTTTACTACATGGTGCAGAATAGCAGGAGAAATTGTTGAATTAAGAGCAGTGGCTAAGAACTGATCAGTCAGAAGCCAATTATCATATTCTTCTGAGCTGCTGGAAGGGCCTGAGGGAGGTTTATATACAATTGATCCATCGAGGAAAGCGAAAAAACCTGATGCTCGAAATACCCAGAAGATCTGCGATTTCCATGTAAGGTAGTTGTCTGATGCAAGTTGAATGGAAACAAGAGATGTGATTCTTGTAACCAGGAACTTGAGTTTTGGAGAGAATATCGAGTCGGATGAGTGTTGAACTTCATCTGATCGAACTGCACTTACTGAATTCGGGGATGTCATTGACTCTTCTGCAGTATCTGCCGCTGAGAGTAGTTACTTGGGGTGGGATATAGAGATTCGAGTGATAGTTGGGAAGAAGGAGGGTGGGAAGTTGATAGAAGGGAGGACCGCCTGCTCTGATACCATAAAAGGATTCTCAGAACGTATAGAACATAGAAGAGCTGAGAGGAAAAGAAAATTGATGTATTAGGCTTCTCTCACTAAAACATTACATTCCTCTCACTGGCGCGGCACAAGCTACAGTGCTCGGCTACAGTGCCGTACTTCAGTAAAAAATTAAACAATGCTTACAGGAATCAAGTATTTATAGACTTGTGAAGAGTTGCCCTGCTAAGTCTTGCTCTGAAAGAAACCTGGTAGCTTGCAGGGGAAGAAGACGAGCTTGGTATCTTGCTGGGGAAGAAGAAAAAGCCAGTTGTGGTGGAGTGCCAGCTGCCCAGCTGAGTAGAGAATTCTAGAATCGATCTTCAGCCGGTTATGTTGCTGAGATGATGATAGTTGATAGGTTTGATTTGTAATTACCACCTAGCTAGCTAAAGTGCTAGAAAGCTATCTAATGGATAAAGCTGTAGATAAGGATCAAATTTTATGATGGAAAAGGGCTATTAGTGTAACCCAACCACCTCTTCTATAAAGGAGGTCCTAAAGAAAAATGGGCTTTCTAGTATATCCTTAGATGCATAAATGAAAATGAAAAGAAGAGACCAAGAGGAGAAAAAGGAGAGAGGGGTTTAGAGTCTGGTGCTCCTTTGAAGCCCATTCTTTCTTTCTTGTCAAATGCCTATCAAAAAAATTAGGGTTAGGTTTTTAATAGAAAGAGGAGAAGGCAGGTGAAAAGGGAGATGGTTAAGCTTTAGAATGGCTCAAGAAAGGTATAGTTTCCTTAAGAGTATTCCAAATTTTAGCCTACTTATAAAAGCTTTCTTCTATGATTTTTTTTCTTAGATTTTGGAAGAGGAAAGAGGGTTTTATAGTGAGAGATGAGGGATTTTAATATTAAGATTTAATGACCATATGGTTGTCCTAAATTTCATGTCTAGGAGAGGGAGATTGAGTGACTTAATCCTAGAGCCTAAGAGATTGAGAAAAAATTGATGAGATAGCGCAAATGAAGGATTGAGATGATAAGAGAATATATTTCTATGGATTGTGTTCCTTTGGAGGGATAGAATTGTATAGAGAGGCGAAGAATTGGTTTCAGGGCTATAATAAAATCATAAGAGATTTCAAGGTTAATGAATTTGAGATGGCATGGTTTCATTGCATAAGAGATATAAAGAGAGGATTGAAAATGTAGAAGGTGGAGATATAAGAAGGGTGGGTTTGTTTAATCATGTTTCTTTGGAATGCTAGTATTAGAGTAAAGAGAAGAATGTTAGGATTAGGGGAGTGATGAGGAGGTGAGCTAGATGGAGGAATTTGATTGGATCCTACCCTCCTCCAAGCATTGGTGATGTAGAGGTCGATGGATGGTTGCAATGTTATAGAAGAAGGGAGTGTCATCTAATTGTATAACTTGATGGTAGTATTGATGTGAATGCTATTAGATTTAGGAGTAAGATTTAGGGTTACTTGATTTTTTTGGGAAGGATAAGAGGACCAAACATAGCATACCAATATTAATTAGGAAATGCATGTCAAGGATTTGGAATCTAAATCGATAACATTAGTTACGAGAAAAAATCTTAGTCATTTAGTGGAACAAGGATTCAATGTGACAAGAGAAGTGTAAGGAAGAAATTAAATTAGTTAGAAGGAATAATGATGTCAAGACCTCTCAGGATGCTACTTGGTAAGTCATCCAATGAGAGAGAAGGATGTGGGTTAAGATGACTGTTCGTCCGATTCCTGTTTACCTAAAAATATGCTAAACAGATCGTTGTTAGAACCGACAAACAAAATTTAAATTAATTTTTACTCTTACCTTTCCTACTCTAAGAATAGCGGTTGTAAGAGGTCGATCCATAGGGAGGCGAGTGGAGTTGCTTAAAAATAAAAACGTTCACTCGAATTAAAAATCAACTTTTGATTAATAGAAGAAAAACATTACGTTGGGGATGTTGACGGATTCTCTGGTCTACCGGAGAATATTTTCTACTTGAAATTAACAGAAAGACAGGTACTTAAATTCGAAAAGCATTTATATATTTAATGGAAAAGAAAGCTCTGGCATAAAATGGATAAAAACCGTGCTAGGACTATTGAAGACCAGAACATCGATTGCATGAAATAAATTTTAATGTATTGCATAAAAAAAAAGAAAGATTACAGAATTTGAAGAACGGAAATTAAAAACAACAGAAATTACAACTTTAGCATAAATAAAACTCTCTATTAAAATAAAACTAAAAACCCCAAAACAACTTGCTCTCAATTAAAATAAGACTAAAAATAAAACAGAAAGCTAAAACTAAAAATAAAATAAAATAAAAACACAATGCTCTGCTTTGGCGATCGTGATGGTTCTTCTTCCCTTGTTTCTTGGCCAACCGAGCATACCTCCTCCTCCTGGGACCCGCCGGCCACCACCCAGCCAAGCTCCTTCCTCCTCCCCTCTTCTTCTCTGTTCTCTCCTTTATATAGATCTCCCCTATCCCTTGAAACCGGCGGTGGATCTCCTGATGGAGGGGTAACGGACGCGAGTCTTGTGCGATTTGCTGACACGGGAGGGCTGAAGAAGATGGCTGGATCGGTGGAGCTGGCCGCAGGATTGCTTGGAGGAAAACATGGATCCGCCACAGAGATGGCTGGGATCACGGCTTGCAATCGGATGGTAGATGCTTGATTGCGGATGGTTGTGAATGCGGACGGAAACGGGGGTCTTCCGAGAGGCTGGGAATCATGGATTAGCGTCCGCATCACGGGCGCAAGCAGAGGCGGAGGAAGGGGAGACGCGGGCTGAGGCGCTGGGGATCCGGCGGAGCTAGCACGGGTGCTTGGCTCGGATCTGTGAGGCGGAATGGCTGGGATTTGCTGCTTTTGAAACGGGCGGAAGAAATGGGAGCGGACGTCGGATGCTACTATCACGGGGACGCGTTGAAATGAATGCCAACGGGAAGGAGGGGCTGGCCGCTGGGATCGTCCGGCTTGGATCACGAGAGAGGGGGACGGTGTGGGCGGACGCTGGGAGGAGGCGTTGATGAATCGGAAGGAGGGATCTGCGGGATGGATGCTTCACGGATGGAAGAAGATGGATCCTCTTCTTTGGCCTACGGACGAATGCGAAATCCGTGATGAACGCGAACAGGCGTTGGAGACGCACTGGGGACTCCCGTGATCGCACGGAATGGGGCGCACGTGGGATGCTATGAGGATCTGGAAGCTTGGAGCTGGGGAGGATGGGCGACCGCGATGCACTACAGGAGGCTAGGTGGCTGAGAAGGAAATGATCGCGGAGCCTTGATGCGGGACTGATTTGGAAGGTGATCTAATGGATGGTGCGGGATTTCATGCTTGCATGGCAGCTGGAGAATTCGTTGAGCTTGAGCTGCCTAGCATTGGGCTCAAACCCAATGTTATTGGGTCTCTTGGACTCCTTGCACTCAAACACAAATACAATGTTAATTAATTAATTTTATCATTAAAGATTAACTATAATACTAATTAAGGTGGTACGATGATTGCACTTTTGTGCTCTCATCAATGACTATGGTTTTATCATAGTGCGTTCTTCTGGGAATACACTTATGATAAAAGGGATATGGTGAGGATATCAAGAGATCCAATAATATATAGACTTAGCCCAATTTTATATTTGATTTCTGAAGGGTTTAATTTGGAATATATGTATAGATTTAATAGGCTTATGTGCCCTCAAATTGGATAAATTTGATTAGGGAGGATGAGTAGGCTTAAGGAGGGGTTGGTTTGGTTGGGCAAAACTTTGATTAAGTATGATTAAATATAATTGGGTTTGATTAGGTATGGGATATACTCAAAAAAGTTAACTTCACTAGATTTGTTTAGGATAGTGTTGATTTGGTTGGCTAAATTTGGGATTGGGCTGGATCACATTAACCAAGATTTGGGTTGGATGAATTAAAATTTAGGTCGGATAGGCTAGAGTTTTTTGCCGCTATGTAAGGAAGTTACTCCTTTTATAGCTAGAAGTATCTACACTACAATAAATCAGGTAATAGGGGTAGTATATGTTTTATCAATTAATTTTTCTCACAGGACTATTTGTGAGAGTGCCTTGCCATCGTTGGCTCAATTGATTGCCTAGATTTACTCTGCAGTAGAATGTATTTATTTCTTTTTGTTGATATCATTATTATAACAATTTCCTACTCTCTTGGCATATTCTAGATATATATTTACTTAATCTATATCTTTTTTAATAATAATCATAAATTGAAAATTAGAGGATTAGTCTAAGCAACACTAGCCACATTCCTTGTCCAAAGAAAATTGCTACGATTTTGAATAAAGAAGATCCAACATCCTTTTCTGAGGGTGAGAAAGATTAACCATTAGGATACTATAATGAAAAAGAGTCGGACCAATGCTGATTGAACTATCTGATGCAACATATGCTCTTGGATCACATGATGATTTGCATGAAAGCACAGCTCATGTGAATTTATAGCCATGCACTTTCATGCATCTTAGATGTGAATGAAGGACCCATGCTGCATTGAACCAAATAGTTCAATGAACGATGGACCCAACCAGCATTCTATCATAATTTATACATACTAATGTCAAGTATTAACTTGAATGTGTCCTCTATGTTGTGGAGCTTTCACCCAAATGTTCATTATTCATGTATTTCTATCATTCACCTCTTTATGAAGTTGATACGTTATGATAGGATAGATTTCTATCTTACAAGATGGGGTCATAGAGAAGATAATTTACAAAGTGCATCCCCCTTTTCTTTGATGTGCTCCTTATAATTTTCGATTAAAGAATAGTCTTATACTTTGATTTATTTTTTACTATCTCATATTTTCTTAGGACAAAAAGTGCTTTGATATGATCATCACATCAGAACAAAACTATCTCCATATTGTGTTTGGTTTTTAGATAACTAACAAAGGGATGGCTAAAATTAAGCACCAGTATCCACCAATTTACCAATTAATTATGAAGCCAAAAAAAGGGTTATTTGGCTATTGCTCAATTAACCACACTTTTTGCTAAGATGGTAAAATATTGTTTGCTTGAAAAAAATTATGGATAGTGTCACCTTTTGAATAATATAGAAAAAATGTAGCAACAGAGAAATATAATAGGCAATAGCTCTCTTTTTTTCTTTTTTTTTCAAGAAGACTTCTTAAAAATCTATTCCATGCCTCGGGTGCTCTTCTCAGAAGTAGGCAATAGCTATTTCTGGGATTTTGTTGTTGTTATTATCAGGCTCTTCTTCCTCCTCCTCCTATCTCTCCAAGTTTGGTTGAAATATCATGGGATAGGTCAGGTAATCCACGGAATAACGTCTATTTATCTCGAGACAATTTATGGTCGCATTGTAAGCTCTCTGTCCCCAGCCATGTTGAAAGGATATTTAGGAACGAAAGTTGGACAATTTGTGACTTGGGACATTTCTGAGCAATTTCTCCATCATATATGGGCTTTATCTATTTACTTATTTATTTTCTAGCATCCATTCCGGTATGAGCACCATTTTGTGTCAATGTTGAAGCTCATACAACTCACGCCGGACTAACCAAGTCATTGCCCATCTAGCATACAATATGGTCGCAGCATCAAGAACCAATCTTTTAATCCACCGTAACATGATCCAATGACTCCATCCATTTGGTTAAGGGATCGACGAGTTTGTCATAAGAGGTTCTCTCAACAGTTGGAAGGGCATGGAAGAAGTTCAGATGATTCATAGAACAGATTCTAAAAGAAATAGCCGTTAAACCATCAAAGGTAAAGGTTGCTTATGTTATTACGGTATTGCACAAATTGCAAGTAAAGAACATATGTACGGTGGCTACAGCAACTACCATCCAGATAATTTTGAGCACAGTTAGCAACAACCCTGCTTGCTTCAGCTTAAACTCAACCTTTTCCAGCTTCAGATTAACATGAATGGAATCGAATTCGTTCATGGAAGCAACTACCCCTTCCTCTCCCCTTAGCAGGTGTTCAACCTGGTTGATGAACCCCTCAATGAAACGAAGCCAAGGTGGAGTCCCATAAGCACCATTGTCACTGGCTCTCGGCGAAGAGTCATCAAGTGATCGGCACAGCCTCGAAATAACTGGTACAAATCACTCAGCACCAAATAAATTGATGCTGGCTGCCCACCAGTTTATTCTTTCCGTACGAGAAAAGGCAGTTCAAAGAAAATTGGTAGAAACTGGAAAACTAACTTAATGAGGTAGCACCATCAAATTGGAGAATGCAAGGGCTAGGTTGCCCGGACTATTTCATCCAACTATTTCGTACGCGGACTAAGTCAGGTTGCCCGGTCAAATATCGTAAAGCTTTCCTACCTCCTAATCCGTTTCGCTCATGTAATCACCATTATGAAAAGCAAAGTGCTCTCTTAATTGCAGATTTTTCTTTAGCATGATCTAAGGATCGATGAGTTTTGAAGCTACTCCTTCCCCCACATTCCCTTCAACCAAATATGAACAGGGCACATATGAAGCTATAATAACATGTCTCACAAAGCTCGGCAAAATGTATATGAACTTCTCGAATTACAAAACAAGCTTCAATGAAACAGAGCATGAGCTGAACCACTTCCTGCAACAAAGCAGGTCGCAATTCCCTATGCCGGAAAATTAAATCTCACAAAGCAAATATTCATAGTCTTTAACAGCAGATCATCAGCAAATTAGCATAGAACAAGACCATCCGTCCGGTTTCTTGGACCAAAGCAAGACGAGCAGTAAAAATTAAATAAATATATACAAGTAGAAGCTGTTAGACTTGAGAAGCGGAGAGGCAGAGAAAGAAGGCATGCGAAATTAAAGGGCAAGAGAGTCATCAAAATTCCACAGCATCCCCATATTCGAAGGCACGGCCGCTTGCTGATTACAGGCAGTTGTCCCCGCCTCCGGCAGCACCGCCGCCGCCGCCGCCACCTCCGGCTGCGCCACCGCTCCGCCCTCCATGTACGGGATCTCGAAGAAGTTCATGTACGTCTCGTACGCCATCAGCTCCTCCGACAGCCTCTTCACCTCTCCGCCGGCATCGCCGCCGTTGGCAACCGCCGGAGCCGGGGAAGGCTCCGCCGTTTCCAATTTCGGAGCAACGGATGGATGGCCCTGGTAGACGGAGGGGGGGAAAGAGGGGATGGGGCCGCGTGGGTAGTGGCGTGATGGATGGGATTGGGATTTCGGGGGCTCGAGAAGGGGGTCTTCGTTGGGGAAGTTGACCTTAGCCTTCTTGCCACGGATGCGGCGAGCCTCGCGGTCGTAGGCGCGGGCTGCATCCTCGGCGGTATTGAAGGTGCCGAGCCACACGCGCACGCCCTTCATGGGGTCCCGGATCTCGGCCGCCCACTTCCCCCACGGCCGCTGCCGGATCCCTCTGTAAAGATTCTTCCTTTCCCTCTTCCTCTTCGCTGCATGCAACAAATTCTTCTTTATTTTCCAAGGAAAAAAAAAAACCAAACCAAACTAAGGAGATCGCGATGGGAATAGAAGCGAAGAAGAATACGTTTCTCGGAGGGAGCAGAGACGGGCTCGGGCGTGTTGGGGAAGAAAGAGTCGGAGGCGTCGGGCCATAGTTCGGAGGCGGAGAGGAGGCGGTTGGAGCCGCTGCTCTTCCGGGGAGGGATGAAGTCGGAGATGATGGCGCCACCGCACATGGCTGGACTGATGCGAGCTTTCTACGAGGAGAGGTAAGGTATAAGTGGAGAGAAGGGGATGGGTTTATGGGCGTTATGGGGAGGAAGGAGGAATGGCGGTGATGGGGTGTTTGAGGCGGCGAGGGTGGCTTATATAGAGATTGCGATTTGCCTTCTTTTTTTTCGGATTGCGTTGCGTCACGCTGGTCTCGCTTGCCCGGAAGATGCGCGTGGGCCAGAGGAGCCAGCAATCCGGCTTTTCCACACGCGGTCTGGGCGCAACGACCACTAGTTCTTGTCATAATTACGATGTTACGCGTACGATAGCGCCCGTTAGAATGCGGGCGGATATGTCGTGATGATTTTTTTTTTTCTTTTTTTTGGTTCTTTCCTTCGGAAATGGATCTTATCATGTTAGATGGAGGCATCTCCTTCCCGTAATTTGTAATCTGTCATGACTCGATGTAGGCTGTAGAGGTCTCGAGACGGACTATACTATTGTTCGATTACATTGAATTACGAATTATCGTCAATGTTCGTGTTATCTGCGTTGTAACTTGTGAGTAATCCGCATTTGAAAAATATTTTTATTTTTACGTCAACTTAAGGGCTAAAAGTGGACCAGATATCCAATTAAATCTATTTTTTATACAAATAAAATTTAAGTATTCGGCTAATATCCGTATCCGTATTTATATTCATATTTATTTAAAAAAATGAATTTGAATATGAATAGACAACTATCCAATCCATATCCGAATATCCGTTTTCATTTATAATATTATTTAATTTTATATAGTACTAATGAAAAAATATGACCAAATTAACATGTTATTAACTTGATTATCATTCACTTAGTAACATCTTTGATTCTATGGTTGTAAAGTTTGATTATCTGATGTATATCTGTGTTTATTTTCATATTTTTGGTATCTGATTTATATTCTGTTTAAAATAAATATAGGTATAAATTTTTTTATCCGACTAATATCCATATTCATCAACCAAAACAAACATGAATATATTAATATCTAATCCGATTTCAATCCTACTTGCATTGCATTAGTGTGGTGCATATCACGCCCAACCCATTTCTTTACTAATTATATATGGAGTATTAATATATTTACATGTGAACTATAGATTTTTCTTTTGAAAAGGCTATTTAAATCAACATATTCCCTAATTTTCAAGAAAGATTAAGATTTTGTTTTTTCTCACAACAAACTACTCATGGACACAAATAAAGGTCCCTTAGGTCTCTTAGATTAATCTTAAGTATGAATTATTATAATTTTCTTCACCATTACACAAAGCATCATGTCGAGCTACGTTTATCTCCTTCACAAGTAGGATCAAGGCTACCGATAAATTGGATTACTTGGACTTCCGATGGTACTTGTAAGTGTTATAATCTGGTTACTGAAGTAAAAAATTATATATATGAAGGATTAGGATTAAGTGGTAATCCAATAAAAATCAGCAGTACAATGCTGTATGAGGTTAATACAGGATTTGTAGTGCAGAGAATGGATGGACAAAGTAGGAAATACGAGACATAGCGTGGGCAATTGCACCGGGCAGTTCAAAAATGAGGGCGTGGGCTTCCACCAGCCATCACCAAGCTGGAAGCAACGAACGACTTTTGAGTCGGCTGTCCGTTCGGCGCGACGGTGCGGTCCAATTTTGTCGTCTTCTTGCGTCGACGGAGAAACTAAGATCCGTAGAAAGCCACGTAGAGTTCCAACTTCCTCTTATCATGCACTAGGGTTCACCACATGCTAGCCGCGTTACCTAATCCCGGCCGGTCAGCTCGAGAAAGCCGCATGTCTCGCGCGAAAAAAGAATTTTAAAGCTCGAGACCGAGGGTGCACATGGTTTTTTGGCCCGCGGATTTTAAATGAGAAAAGGACAAACGTTCTGGAAGCGCTTCGCTTGCGTGAGCCACCGGAATCGGAATATATGTATATATTTTTATATAAACAAGAACAGAACGAAAATGATAATTCTATTTTTTTTTTTTGCTAAAAAAAAAAAGGGAGCGGGGGGAGGAAGGGACACGCCCAACCCCGCGTAGCAGCCCCCACTGGGCCCCCCACCCCGCCAGGAGAATGTTCGATGCGGGCAAACCGGGTCGTGTGTTGGGCACGCCGACCTATTTTACTTATACCCTCCCCACCCGTGAGCCGGCTTGGTTACCCGACCCGACCCTCCGTGTGAGTACGTCACACCTGGCACCACCCAGGCTATCAGCCGACCAGTAGCACTTCCAGACCCCGTGTCCAGGCGTGGAGCATTCGGTCCCCAAATTTAATCGACGCCCGCGCGTTTCGAACCTGGAACCACTTGGTTGGAAGTAAACGCCCCGTTCCAAGTGAGCTACCACCTTGGTGGTAAAATGATAATTCTATTCGAATTTTTCGGATTTGAAATGTGTAGATATCGATTAAATTAAGAACTAAATGTCCTACGTCCGAACGGCTTCTTGGCGGATACGCTTTCCTTCTATCTATACCAAGATAGTATTGAGATAACGTACCTATACATGAGACGGTAACCTCACGGATCGGAAAAGGCACGCGAAAATTTACGACCTATATCAAATATTTTCTGGTAGAATAAAGGCCCAGTAGTGAGGCTGCTACGCGGGTGGGCTGGTCCCTTCCCCTCCTCTACTATTTTTTCAAAAAAAAAAACGGTGCATAGATGTATGACACGTATCCTATATTTTAATCCAAGTGGATGTCTGCCCCTTTAATCCATCGCCTCAATCCAATCATCTCTTTTTTTTTCCTCTATTTTTTGATTCAACAAAAAATTTCATCTCGCTCTGTTTTTTTTCTAAAAAACGGATAACACCACTTCAAGGGTAGAAAGACAACGTCGCCCTCGGTGTGAAGACTTGCTAGAGAGAAAATTGTTAATCAAATGTTTGGACGAGCAGGATATTTTTACTTTTGATTTTTATACATGACGATGCACACGATAGAGTGTTGGAAGTTTAAGGAGTAGACTTAGGAATTTTTAGTATTTGCAATTCTGGCTTGGAATGGGTAAATGATAAAATAATTTGATTAGTCAGCTTGTTGAAGATTTACAGGAATGTGAATTTTTGAGGAGAAGATATGTAGTATTTGTTGACTCATGGAAATATTGTTTATGTGGAACTTTTTTGATGTATATGATTTGGAAGTTGGATGATGGTTCGCGTGTGTGAACTATCTTTATATTATGTTTTGAGTCTGACTTAAAGTATCATGTTATATGATTTTTAGGTGATAATATTTGCTTTTATACTATATATTGTTTATGTTATATGATATTGATTTGTATCATGAATCTATATAGTTTATTCTTTCTTATAATATGATATTATGATATATATTTTATGAGGTATGTGCTATTAATAATGTTTATTTATTATAGAATGGAAGAAGAGAATAGAGATGGGCACTGGGCCGGGCCGCCCACGGCCCGGCACGGCACGGCACGAAGCGGGCCGTGCCTGGCACGGCCCGCCAGCTACAGTGCCGGGCCGTGCCTGGCACGGCCCCTTTGAGAGGGCCGTGCTGGGCTAGAGGGTCCTGGCCAGCGGGCCATGCCTGGCACGGCCCGCTTCGGGCCTGGGCCGGCACGGCCCGGTCTAGGCCCGCGGGCCAAGCACGGCACGGCCCGCGGGCCAGCACGGCACGGCCCGCGGGCCAGCACGGCACGGCCCATAAGGGCCTGGGCCGGGCTGGCACGCGGGCCTGGCACGGTCCGGGCCTGGGCCCGGCTCGGCCCGATAAAAATTAATGCTTCATAAATTTTTTTAATAAATTAATAAATATTGAACACTAAGAATTTATGATTTATGAATATAAAGCCACCTTAATGGTGGGGGGTTTGGCATAGACCCCTACCAGTTTATTAATTTAAATCAAAATGGTACATGAAGGGAGGTTTGGACCTTGGTCTGACCTCTAGAATACAATAAGAAACTAAGAAAGGGCCGAGGTTTGGACCTTGGTCTGACCTCCAGAATACAATAAAAATGTACAATTATAAAAAATTAAGAAATCTTACTAATCATCAGTGATTCAGTGAATCAGTATTCACTCTTCAGTCTTCAGTCTTCAGTCTTCAGTAGTGTTTGTATCATCATCATCAGAGGATGTTGTATTATGTCCACCTTTATCTTGAAGTCTTGCCTCAGCATCCAGCCAATCCTTGAAGCAGAGAAGCATCTCCACCGTTTCGCCCGTCATCCTACTTCTCTTTTCGTCAAGAACACGCCGACCTGCACTAAAAGCGGATTCCGATGCTACCGTGGACATCGGCACAGCTAAAATATCGCGTGCAATTGCAGACATAACAGGATATTGATTTCTAACATTCTTCCACCAAGATAATACATCTAGATTCTCTATTTGATTTTCATCATATGCAGAATGAAGATCATTTCGTAAATAAAATTCTAGTTCACTACTTAAAGATGAAGAAGATGAAGAGGAACTTGAAGCATGTGTGTGTCTTCTCTGTGCAATGAATGAAAAAATAGATGACGAACGAGAACTACTAGAAGGAGAAATAGAGGTTTGTATTTGTGTTCTAGATCCACGAATTTTTTCATCATATATAGCATAAATATCATAAAGAAGTTTTTTTACCTCATCTTTAGCAGATTCAGCATCTTGATTCATATTTTCAGAGTATGCATCAAGTAAAATTAGCACGCCATTTAATTTAACTCTAGGATCAAATACAGCAGCTAAGTTATGCATAGGACATATCCTGTCCCAATACTCATTCCATTTAGATTCCATTAGGTCAATAATAGGCATTAAAACATCATCATATCTATGTTCTGCAAATTTTTGACTAATTATATATGCTTGTTGTAAAAATGAACATGAAGTAGGGTAATAAATACCAGAAAGAACATTGGTAGCATTATAAAAACTAAGCAAAAAATCTTCCAAAATTTTTCCTTTATTCCAATCAGTTTCAGTCAATGTAAATCCTAATCCACAATCATTAATATATGCACTTAATAAATTTTTATATGGGTATGCATCATGTATCATGCTATATGTGGAGTTCCAACGAGTAATTACATCAAGTTAAAATTTTTTAAAACGTTTACCATGATTTATGCATAATTCCTTAAATTCTTGAAGTCTTGATCTAGAAGCATGAATAAAAGAAACTGCATTTCTAATTTTTGAAATCACATCTTGAATCATGCCCATGCCAGCTTGAACAGAAAGATTTAAGATATGACATGCACATCTAATATGCAGTAAATTTCCATCTAATATGGGATGCAATGAGTCTTTTAATAATACAACAGCAGAATTATTATTAGATGCATTATCAAAAGTAATAGACATAATTTTATCATTAATATTATATGAACATGCAGTTTGATAAATTATATTTGAAATTTGTTGCCCAGAATGTGGAAAATCAAAAGCACGAAAAGCAAGAATACGTTTATTTAATTGCCAATCATTATCAATATAATGAGCAGTAATGGCAATAAAACAATTACTACCTACAGATGCTGACCAAATATCAGAAGTTAATGAAATTTTTACATTTAAAGTAGAAAGTGTTTCAATTAAATTTTGTTTCATTGCTAAAAAATTGGTCATAGCTACTCTTCTAAATGTACGCCTACTAGTTCTTTTGTAAGCAGGTTGTAGGTTTAATTGAACATATTCTTCAAAATTAAAAGATTCACATAAACTAAAAGATAATTCATCCTTAACTATCCATTTTACAAGTGCTTTTCTTTGATTTTCATGATTATATGCAAAATTACCTACAAGTAATCCCCCTTGTATATTAAGGGTACTTTGAGTTTGAGCATGAGAATCATGCATCCTATGACTCTCTTGATGTCTTTTTAAATGCCCTGTTCCCCCACTACTACTACAACTATAAAGTTTGGCACATTTTTTACATTTAGCTTTCCAGACTCCCTCAACCATAACTCTATTAAATTCATTCCATACAGTACTAGTCCTCTTACGAGAAGAGGTTTGACCTTCACTCGGTTCACCAGTTCTAGAGGAACTAGGAACAGGGGGTTGGAGATTAGTTTCTTCTCCCTCAGAAACAGGAATGCCAAACTGACTTTCCTCAAAAGATGACATATCTATGATTAATTCAAAAAATAAAAACTAACCGCAAGGAGGAATTGAGTAGAGGGTCGGAGGGCAGAGGCAGAGCCGAGATTCCGAGCTTCCTCTTGTGCTCTCAACAGAAGCGACCTTCTCTTCTCAACAGGAACCTCCTCTTGTGTAGCACTTGAACAAACTAAAAATTAAATTGCTAGAAGAGCACTTTAGAAGAGAGAAATAATAGCAGTAGAGAAGGAGAGAATGAGAGGTTTGGTGTGGTGAGAATGAGGGAGGAATGGGCTATTTATAGAAGCTCAAAAAAAAAATTTTCCCAAAATACCCCTCAATTCAGCCGTTATTGGACTGTTGGGAGGGGTAAAAGGGTCATTTTGACGAAAATAGCCGTTGGAAACGGCTATTTTCCTCCCCCCTCTCCAGACGGGCCGTGCCAGGCACGCCCGTCTGGAGCCGTTACGGGCCGTGCCAGGCACGGCCCGTTTGGAGACGTTGCGGGCCGTGCCTGGCACGGCCCGTTTGCGCCCGTTACGGGCCGTGCCTGGCACGGCCCGTGGCGTGCCGTGCCCGGCCCGGCCCACCAATAGAGGGGCCTGGGGCCGGGCCGGGCTGGCCTTCCGTGCTGGACGGGCCGTGCCAGGCACGGCCCGTTTAGTTTTTGGGCCCGGGGGGCCTGGGCCGGGCCGGCCCGGCACGGCCTGTTGCCCACCTCTAGAAGAGAATATTTTAGGAGTGAAAGTAGATGGGATAAGATCGGTCATTGTTCGGATGTGGATAAAAATTTAAGCACCCAACTAATATCGTTATCTGTATCTATATCCTTTAAAAGAAAAATTAATATGAATATGAATAGACACCTATCCAATTCGTATTCAAATATTCAATTTTATTTGTAACTCTATTTAATTTTATATAGCATTCATGAATTTTTTTAAAAAATCAATGACTGCACCAACATGCTATTTACTTGATTTATCATGTACTTAGTAATATATTTGATTATATAGTCATAAAGTTTAATTATTTGACTTATATCAATATTTATATCCATATTTTTGGTATCCGATTTGTTTCGTATCTATTTAAAACAAAAATGAATATGAATTTTTGCATCCCACTAACATTTATATTTGTATTTGTATTCGTCAAACAAAACAAATATGAATATGGATATACTAATATTCGATCCAATTTCAACTCTAAAATATTTTGATGCCAAATTTTTAATTTTTTTATAAACTATACATGACACGTATGTCAACGTGCTCATATGCTTTCCTTTCATATCTTTAAAAAAATGATATATTATTTAAACTTAAAAAATTGAAGCTTGTTTTTTAATTTATGCTGTAGCATGATAAGCTCTTTTTCATCTTATGCTATTTATTTATAATATAGTTATTATTATTTAAAAAATTTGAATAAAATAAGGTGATAATAATGCTATTACGTTATGCATTATTTGTAATATGTTGTTATAGTATCAAAATTTTAAAACTTTTATATTTTTATATAATAAATAACTAATACAATTATTACATTATGGTGCCCATCATTCAACTTAGGTTGATCCGACGGTTGAATTGGTGACCTCGGACACGGTCCTTTCTCCAGCTCCAGGAGTGGTTCGATTTTTGGAAACATAGTATGGATAAAAGAAAATTGAATGCTAAATTAGAGCTTAAAATCCTCTCAAAAAAAATAAATAAAATAAAGAACAAACCTTCGAACAAAGTCATTTCCTCCCAATCTAAAATCAGTTATGTGAAGCAAGCTAGTGGCGCATGAGCTAGCCGCTTAACGGAAATCTTTCAAACAGTTTGGCAAGCGGCATCATAGCTTGTTGACCAGGATGACTTCATAGTTGATCAGGATCGGGCGAGGTGATGGTGGGACCTCAAGAGAAATGGGGGCGGGCCTCTTGGAAGAGGCCGAATGGAGCACACGCACTGCCGTCGCCATCATGGTGTTCCATGACCATGGACTCATTGGGGTCACTTTATTATGTTGCCAAAGTTATCTCTAGGTTTTGAAAATAAAGGAAAGATTAATACTAGAGCTTGGATGGCTGGTAGAAGCCATCTAAGATGGCCATCATCTGTCACCAAAGAAAAAATATCTCATTTCGAATTGGGCAGTATGTAGATAGAGTGAGCCAGCTCGGGTTTGAATAGGAGGTTGGGGTCGACTCACGTGCTAAGGCATGTTGAGCACAGAACACTGATGTGGTGTGCTGAGCCAACAAGTTTGGACCCGTGGACGTGGCGATGCTAGAGGCTGCGTCTAGTGTGGGCCATATCAAGCGAGCCAGAAGCTTACCAACGGATCGGTGACCCTCCTACCCTAGAGAGGCTAACCTCTCTCTAGCCTAGCAAGAGGGTGAGCCCTTTGAAGCCCACGACGCCCCCTCCATCCCCGAAGGGCCTATATGGTCCCCTTGCCTTTAGCATCGCCGACCGGAGTGGGGGTGTCGGCATTTCCGAAAGGTGTCTCGGTGGTGGGGGGATCCATGAAGGATGGAGGGCTTGGTGGCTCAGGTCAACCAGACTATGCAATTAATCAGCTAGAGGCTCGAGGGACACCGGTGAAGCTCGATGGCGCCGCTGAAGTTGCCGATTCAGAGAGACTGGACCCGGGTCGGCGACGTCCAACCATGGGCGTAAGGTGAGAAAGTTGAAGGAGGTCTTGACAATGGATAAGCTTGGCTCGGCTGGCGAGGCTATGGCCTGTGGGCAAGCCGAGTGCAGTATGAGGACTGATGCGGGCTATATGGGGACCAACAAATCGAATGGGAGGAGTGGTTCGATGGATAAGGGCACAACGCATCCATCTGGAAGTAGACTTAGCTACTGTGATCAGTTGGATCCAAGGCTATGTGAAAGCAGGGGATGAGCACCCGCTGCTACAGGACATCAAAGACCTGTTAAGGGACTATGTGGCCTCCTAGGTTACTCATGCTTAATGTGAGGTGAACAACGCAACTAATTAGGTCACCTCGTTTGTTGCGCAGCACTTTGGCGGCTAGCTTTGTGATAGCTATGAGTCTACTCCACCTCTTCTTCATCACCTTCTTTATATTGATTTTTTTGGATGTACTCATGCTAGCATGGTATGATGTATCCGGCTTACCAAAAAAAAGGAGATAAAATTAGGGTTAGCATTAAAGAGCTGGCTAGGATTAGAGTTGAAGAATTGAAGAAAAGAGAAAGAAGAAGAGAGAGCATGTTTTGGAGCTAAAAAAGAGTATCAAATGAATAGGGAAGACGACGAAAAAAATCACTCAACCCAAATCAATTAATTCAAAGAGTCTATCACTATATGCGCATAAAGAGATCAATAGTACTACTGATTGGATCGCTATTTATGCAACTATGTGGGGCTTCTTCAGCTGTACCCAAGCACTTCCAGAACATTATAGTGGTTGATGGACGTGGTTGTATCTACTCTAGAACTTTGCGCAACAGGCATTACAACAATGATAAAAAAAAAAAGTCTGCCACTTGCGTTTAAAATTCTAGGGTACGTGCCATGTTCTTATGACTTCAACCTCGAGGCAAGCATATTGCAGTGCGAGGTAAATCACTTTCCTAAAGTATTAATGTTGTTGACATTACATCATTATATGGGTACAGTCCCTCTCCAATTCAATCCTGAACCGGGGAAAGCCCTAAACAACTCGCTGACCCATGTATTGTTTGGGGCTCAATCATGGCTGCTTAATTGTCATTACACTATACACCAGCGATTGTGATTGAGAAATAGATCCTTTCTACTTCAAACCCAAAGTGGACGAGAGAGTACTCAAATTCTCTTTTTCCATCGTTGCGGCTCGAAAGAAAAATCTTGAGTTTGAATCCAAAACGCCTTTTCCTATCATGTTTTCAGAAAAAATATATTTAGATAAGTATGATGGAGATATGTTACCCAGCCTACCTAGATAAAGATCAAATTTTAATCTGAAATTGGAGCCTCTTTCATGAAGTCTTAACTTCAATTTATTATCATATTATTTTTGTTATCATTGTCGTGCTATCAAAAGTAAATGATGCATGTTAGAATTCCCCCAAAACATTTTTTCTACCAAAAAAAAAAAAAATTTCTTTCCTTCGAGTGCAGGTTACTTCCACTTTGTTAGTGTAAAATAATAGTTTTTTAATCTACAGAGGAATGGAGCTGAATGAAGCGCTTACGATTTCAAGATACGTCATGAGCAAAGTCGAAGGCGGCGGTACGCATGCAACCAGGTTGTCTCGTACAAGTTGTTCAAAGAATCTGGTCTTGTAGGTACTATCTTGAATGCAATCCTGAACGTTGACTGTGCTGTTTTCGTAAAACCGTTGACTGTACTTTGAGTAGGCTTCAAGGAAAGGGAGGGAGAGAGAGAGGGGTAAGGCAACATCAACTTTGTCTTACTTTATCTACGTCATAGCTGGTGTTTTTTTTTTTTTTTCGTTTTATATTATATATAGTTTTGTTACACATAGTCCACGAGACATTCTATTTGTAATTAAATGGCCCTCCTTTCATCTAGATGGGGCCAAATTCAGATCATGAACCGCACCAGACCGTGCTAGTTATGACTCACGAAATTGAGAACGATGTTGACCGATGCTATCATTACTTGTGTCGAAACCCATGATATAACAAGGGAGGATTGGGACAAGCCCTCTCTATCCTGTTATATCTGGGGATAAACACTACATTATTATACTATGGTTAGCTATACATGATGATCCAAGCAAACTAGATTTGATGTGTATAGTTCCATACCAAGGGAGATGTTCCGGCAAGAGAGAGAAAAAGAGACTTATGCTCTTACTTTGAAAATAAATCATCATCATTAAATTACAAGGAAATTTCAAGGAAAAATTTAAGACAAGCAATGCATTTCATGAAGATTTTACACCTGAAATATTAGTCTCTATTTGGAATCTGATTAAATTGAGTGGGGAACGAAATGCAAGACTGCATGAGATCTGGATGGATGTGCAAAAAGTTATTAAATAGAATCTGATAATTAATTGCTATGCTAGTGAATTATTACTGGATAATGCAGTCTAGTAAGATCAAAGAAGTAAGAAAAGATGCGTTGATACATGTAATCTATGCTTTTGGATATGTGTACAATATGCAACTGGATTAAATTGAGTGGGGAACGAAATGCAGGACTGCATAAGACCTGGATGCATGCGCAAAAAGTTATTAAATAGAATCCAATAATTACTATTCTAGTGAATTATTACTGGATAATGGAGTCAAGTAAGATCAAAGAAGTAAGAATAGATGTATTGATACATGTAATCTATGCTTTTCACTATGTGTACAGTATGTAAGTTTGGAAGTACAAGGTAATGCTTGAGCTTTAAATGAGCAACAAAGATATCTCTAAGACTCAGGGAAATAATCTAGTAAACAAAAATAAACATTTTTTTTTTTGAATATCTAAGAATTTGGACAACAAAGAAAACTAGAATCCAAGTTAATTATTAGTACAAATCCTCTATGGCTTTACCAAATATCTTAGTTGGCACCCTCTATAAATATTTGCATTACAAAACTTAAAAATTTTGAGATAGCTTGAAGACTAGGAGGTATCAAACGTGAAGTAGTTTCTTTCCTTCAATTTATCAACTTTTTGATGATCATTTCCCCCATATTTTGAATTCCAGAGAGTTTTATCGTGATTGCCTGATTTTCCTATTCAGAATTTAGCTTTCTTATCATCCATATATTTCAGGCCTCGGCCCATATTTGTTAATTATTTTCATCCAAGTTTTAGTCTTTTTTATATTTGGCTGTGGGTTGCGCAGAAGCCTGAATCTTTTTACGCATGGCAAACTTACGTAGGCAAGTGTCAGCCAGCAATGCAAGCCAACCTTCGTCTTTGGCCCTCATCACCATAATTAATTCACGTCAGCAATAACTTAAGTATTCAAAAGGGTTTAATTACTGACAAACATTTAAATCACGGGAGGCGTCAAGGGATTATTTAATTCATGCAAATCTCTCAGATGTTAAAATCTTTATAGAAAAAAAAATATAATATAGAGTGATACAGATTGTTACATTATTTCTAAAATTTAGCTAACAGATGTAGATGGTGATCATTCTTATCCAAAATGGCTTCATATTTTCCTTTCTCGTTATATCAACTTATAAACAACTGCTCAAGTTCTAAGACAAAATAATCAAAAAATTCTTCATCAAATTAATAAAAATAAAATATTTCAATATGAGCATATATTTTTTTCTATCCTAATAATAAATATTTATCTTTTATATTTAATATTTTTTCAATTATTATTGATCTTTTTTGTTGGTGAGATGTTCGAAACAACATTATCAATAATTATTGATCTTTTAAATTTTAAATTTTTATTAAATTTTTATTAGTATTAAATTATTTTTTGATGTTCATTTCTTGTAACTTAAGTATTCAAAACGGTTCGCTAACAAACATTTAAATCATATATGGGAGGCATCCATGGATTATTTTTAATTCCAATGAATCTCTTAGCTGTTGATGTTGATCATTCTTATTATCCACTGTAGGTGTTAATGGGCTGGGCTGGACCGAAGACATGCCTCAACTAATTAGCCCAGTCCATAGTCCAACAAAGTACTCAACCCGGGCCGGTCTAGGTCCAATATATCTAATTACTATAGCCTCTGATCTTGATAACCATTTTTCATCAATGTAAGTTCTTGCTTAGCATATATAAAAGTTTTCTCTGTTTTTCTTTTTTCCTCCTTTTGTTCAACATATATTTAAATAGTTTACTATTGCACCAGAGGGTGGTGGCATGTTTCTTTGGAGTTTATGGCATATAATATAACATATAACAACAGTATAAATCAGCTGTGCATGGATTGAGGTATGGCTACTAAGTTCAGTTAGTCATAGTTCGAGCTGAGGTCGAGCAAGATTGCAACGTTGCAACTAAATCTACAATCACCTTTATCACCTTTCGCAAAATTCACCGCACCAAATATGCAACTCTTCGAATTACTCTACAAAACTAAGAACCAATTCTTATGCAAAATGAGTTAGGTTTTCAAATTTCCATTTGCATGCCATATCAATAGACCAACAAGAAAATGTTTCAAACTTTTAATGATTGCCACACAAGGTAACTCTGACTCATAAGCCACCATACTTGTTAGTATTTGGTACATGCAGTACATGTGGAAGTCATCAAGACCCAATTCACCCCCTCCCCGTTTTGAGGGGGTCGTCCCACTCTTCCTACCAAAAATTAGAAAGCCAAAGGGCACCCTCCCGGTTGAAAACTATCAAAGGCTATATAGAGGTGGAGTTACGGACGGAAAGTTCTTCCATTTAAGCATATCAAGGTAAGAGTAATGCCAAGGAGTTGTTTGTTGTTTGTATATACGTGGAGTGTATAAAAATAAACATTCTGACGGCTTTTCAAACAATTAATTGCAACGGCATAATTTGCTATTCACAAGACAAAACCACTATTTATGCCGGTGCGGGGGGACCGAAGAGCACATAGTTTTATTTAGAAGGAAGCATTCATTGCATACATACATAGTTTAATAAATAATATTTTCTCGATTGAACTTATTTTTATATCTTTCCAAATCATTCATTTATATAAAATATAGAATAAAATATATTTAATGAAAGAAGAGTGTAAGAGATTTTTAATTCCCCAACTCTAAAGCAACACTGTCGAGAATAAAAAAATATTAGGCGGACCAGATTCATTGTAAATCTAGGATAAAATTATCAGATGATTTAACTTTATCCTAAATCTAAGATAGATTTGGTCTGTCTAATAATTTTTTATTGATAAGGAGTTTCTATGAATGTAATTAGCCCATCTTGCATTGTTTAGAGCTCTACACTGTGCATGCATTTATGTGGCGGAGAGGTGGTGGAGTGGTTGGCTACAATCACTTATTCACGCTGTCAAAATTTAAAATTCCGAGATTCTTTCTTGAAATAAAATAAAGTTCGGAGTCTGGAGGCAGTGCACTTGCTTACGCTTGGTGCGTTGAATATTTCGGCGCAGGACGCCGACCTATCAGGCGACTACATTATGACCACATTCAAGGCAAAGCACATTCTTGCGACATGCACGGACGATGACGCGGACCGACTCGATTATTTTGGAGGGCGACTCAGCTACTGTTATTGGATGGATTCAGAAGGGGTTGAGGGGTGAGAGCTCGGACCACCCCTTGATCTGTGATATAGTCAGGATGATGAGAGATGGGGGGGCCTTCCAGGCCAAGCATGTATTCCGGGAGGCCAATAGGGCGGCTGATTGGGTGGCCGCCTATGCGGCCCACCATTCGGGTTACGCCCTGTGGTCGGGGGAGGGGGAGTTGCCACTGGCACTCCGCGAGATATTGTATTTTGACTTTATTGGGTGTATTCACACACGGTTTGTATGAAGCACCCGTTCCAGCAAAAAAAAAAAAAAAAAAAAAAAAAAAAAAAAAAAGCACATTCTTGCGCGCGTTCACCGTTGCTTCGTGGAGCAGGAGGAGGCCATGACCATTCCTTTGGCATCGCTTTCTGAAATGGCCTTCGGTCATCTCCCCAAAGGTTAAATTCCCCAAAGTATGTCGGAGGCAATGGAGTATTATCAAATGGTTTGGTAGGAGGCAGGTACATGGATTCCTTCAATTTAGCACATGTTCATGTCCGGCTCATTTAGTTCGCAGCAAAAAAAAAAATCCAATTAAAATAATTTTTATATTTTATGAAAAAAAATGTATAAAGATATGAAAAAGCTATTTTTTCACCCATTAGAAATTGAGAATTTTTTTTCGTACATGAGCAGCTAACACACAACGGATGTGAGTACAACCACAAGAATCTGATACTAAAAAACAATGCAGAGAGTTAAAATAGAAGCATTGTTCTTCCAAATATAATTTTTGGAGTGATAAGCTATATAGGATGCCATCCAATCCATCGCACTGTTGGCCTCTTTAAATACATGAAAATTTTTTTCAAAAATACTTTTAAGCCGTCAAAATTTATAAATAACGTCTCTTTTTTTGTTAAGAATATAATAGATTTTTAATATAATTTTTTTAGAAAAGTAAAAATTCTCGTCATCAAAAAAAAAAAAAAAAAAGACAAGAAAGTGGGTAGGTGGGCTCATTGCCTACCAGAGCTGTACTCGCAGGTCGAGGAGTGAGGATCCCATTGGTGTGTGGGGCTTGTGGTGTGGCCGAGACGGTGGACCATGCCCTGTTTCGGTGCACATGGGCTAGGGGCACTTGGCGGTTGGCAGGGGTTCCACCGGTGGTATGACGATGTAGGGACCTGTTCTTACAGGCCATGCGTCAGGGATTGGAGTCCTTGGTGCTGCGTCAGGAGGCTGTCCGAGCTACCTGTATTGCCTACCAGATCTGGTTGGCCAGGAATGCTCGTACCTTCAGCGAACGACGTATGTCGCCGCGATTTGTTGTCGAGAGTGCCCGCGCTCAGGCGGCGGAGCTGTGTTACACTATCCCTGTTGAAGGGACCTTGATAGCTCGGGACACCTGGGGTTCCCACTCTGCTTCGGCAGCCTCTCGTACGGTGTTTTTCACCTGGGAGCCCCCACCCCCGAGTTTCCTCAAGGTCAACTTTGATGGGTCTGTTTTGGATGGTGGCACGCGGGGAGGCGCGGGTTTTGTTATCCGGGACCCGTGTGCCAGGGTTGTGGCTGCCGGTGGCAGTCAGTTATTTGACACTTCAGTTCCCAGCGCGGAGCTGACAGCAGCCTGGGCAGGCCTTCGCCATGCCCGGTGTGTCTTACGGGCTAGGTCCATTATCCTGGAGGGTGACTCAGCCACCATTGTCAGTTGGATCCAGGGGGGTCCAAGGCGTGGCGGGTGTGACCATCCCTTGCTCCGTGACATTTGGGTTATGGCGAGGGATGGATGGGCCTTTCGGGCCAAGCATATTTACCGTGAAGGTAATGGTGCTGCGGATTGGGTAGCTGCGTATGCAGCTTCTCACTCCGGAGGCACCTTATGGAGTGGCGATGGGGAGTTGTCTTTGGCACTCCGAGGTATTTTATTTTCCGACTTTATTGGGTGTATCCGGTCTCGTCAGGTCTGATCCACCCGCATTAGCAAAAAAAAAAAAAAAAAAAAAAAAAAAAAAAAAAAAAAAAAAAAAAAGAAGAAGAAGAAGAAGAAGAAGAAGAAGAAGAAGAAGAAGACGACGACAAGAAAGTGGGTAGGTGGGCTCATTGCCAAAGAATCTCGTGCCTTAAATGAAGTTGATTGGCCCGGGTTGGCATTCTGAGATCACTATGGGATGCAGGAGCTTGACATGATCTCTCTCTTTATGAGGGGGCATGAGTGCTCAAAAATCAGGAACGAAGAATATATACATGAACTAGTGAGATTAATTTTAGGAGATCCTCGGGCAATAGATTTGAATCATGGAGATTGATTTAATTGCTTTTAAAATAATTAATGCTAATCATGTGTTAAATTCTCTGGAAGTGGCTTGAGGAATTTTTCAACACCTTTATGGCATAGGTATGCCATTAGCATAAATTGTTGTGCTAAACGAATAATTCCTATGGATTACCTAATTAAAATATGAATTTTTATTAACAGTTAAAATTGGTGGATCACTTGCTCCCATTAAAGAAACTCTTAGAAGTTATTCAATTTGTATTAGATCAGCGCAACATATCTATGTAACCTTGCAACAACTTGAAGTTAAAATGTGGTAAACATTTCCTGAGTTCTAAGATTTTAGTAGAAAGATCCAAGAAGACTTATGAGCAAACAAGACGAACTTGACACCTTACAGCATTTGTAAAACCATATATGGAGATGTTATCACAAATACATCTTTATATATGCATATGCTTACATCTCCTCTAGCAAAGGTATTGCAGATAAACTAAGACTTGAAAAGCTACAAGTAACTTGGGCTTAGTTGGGTCAGCATAGGTGCATGCGATCGATTTAAATTTGTGCATGGTTATCTTATATTCTTTTTTTTAACAAAATATATTTTTATCATCACTCAAATTTGAATATAAAGTTTTTACTCGACGAAAAAAGTACCAACCAGCCAAGACAATAATTGTTAATCAAAATTTTAAAACAAAATCTCTTATATGCTTCAAAACCATCCAAACGAGGAGGTAAGCCAACCATTTAACCATATAAGCTTGACCCGCCAATTTTTTAATCAGGCGAAACTTATTCAAGCCAGTTAAGCTGCATATTGATATTGAATAACTAGCCTAAGGATAGATAGACTTATTGTTAGTAATCATCTCTAAATTAGCTAACCACTTGTTAAAATTATATACTAGTTGATCGATATCTTGGGAATTACTTGAGCAAGTCGTAAAAAAAAAATAAAGAGAAAAAAGAGAAAGAATTGGCTAATTGAATCGACAGTCTCTCCTTTTTTTTTTTTTTTTTTTTTTTTGCTTACCCATCGCAAGCCACCACACGAAGTCTTCAACTTTTTCCACTATCGACTGACGTGTCAGACCACCGTCATGAAACGTGTCCCAGCATCAAATATTTGCGAAGATCGGATCTTTGACCTCTGTCATAGCTATCGCCACGTGTGGCGTGCTTATTATATAAGCATACTGATGTTTGGTTAAAGTCGCTGTCATGAAAGAAACCGGACGTCAAACGGAGCACATATATCTATATATATATATAGCACAGTAATGCAACGTGATTCATTAATACATCAACGTACGTGTCCAATGTTTGCCCCGGCACGTGCGAGCCACTGCGTCGAAATCTGCTGATGTTGTTTCCTAGGCTTCGACCAGAGTTCAGCAAACATGACCATGTGAAATCTCAACCATCCATGAGGATGGAATAGTCGAAGGGGACGACATACCACAGCCCAACCACACGCATCCCATGGCCACGTGCTACAGCAAGAACGACTCTTGGGCTCGGGAGCTTCCTCAGCACCTCGCTAAATGCACCCACTGAACGCGATCACCGTGAAAGGAAAAAGCTTTCTTCAAAGTCAATTTTGATAGCTCAATTCTAAACAAAGGCAGGACAGGAGGGACAGAATTTGTTATCAGAGATCCGAGCTCTAACATGGTGGCAGTAGAGGATTGTCAAATCTTCGACACCTCAATCCCAGGAGAAGAGCTGCGGGAGGTTTGGAGAGAATTATAATATGTACGACATGTACTTCAGGCGAGTTCCATTCTCATGAAGGACGATTCGGCCATGGCGATCAACTGGTCCGGAAGGGCTCTCACAGCGATAAAAGAGTTCATCGTTTGCTCCACGATATATGGTTGATGGTGAGGGAGAGGATTACTTTTTGGACTATGCATGTATATCATGAGGCTAACAGGGCGGCGGACTGGGTCGCGGCGTATGTTGCGAGCCACTCAAGAGGCACTCTATGGGTTGGTGAGGATGATTTCTCCGGTGCATTTCGAAACCTTTTGTTTGCAGATTCTGATGGATGTATTCATACCCGTGTAGTATGAAATGCCCGTTTTAGCAGAAAAAAAAAGAAAAAGAAAAAACTTTCCTCTTGTTGCCATTGCCGTCAGCGATGGCATATGCATCGACCATGCCATTATCGGCTATCCATCCCATATATATACATATATATATATATATATATATAGGTTAGGCCGTTTGGATTAAACAAGACTTTAAAAATCAAGTTTTCATACAAAATAAAGATGTAGAATATAATAAACTAAATTTTAATAATAAAAAATATAATAAACAAAAATATTGTTCTTTAAAATATTAAATATTATTTAAACTAAAAGAAATAATTAATTAAAGAACATGTAATCATTCACATGTTTAATCTTTTTATGAGTGTAGCAACTAGAGCAAAAAAATAGAAAGGAAAGGTGATTTGTAAAGAATTATATATACCTAGATTGGGTTCAAAGTAGGTTTTGCCCTTACACACACTTGTCCTGAATTTGCGATCGATCAAGTAAAATTTGCCCATTAGGGTTTGGCCAAATTAGGTACTCGATAAGGTAGAATAAATTACCACTCTTAATTGCCATAATTGTTATTGTAGCCTCTCCAGCAATTACCTATTTAATATGACCGTAGCTGCAACTATTTACTCCAATAATAGTGTTAGGACTTCATATATTTGCTGGTTCTTAAATTTTTGAAATACAGTGGTTAATTCACATGGTATTAAAGCTTTTTTTTTTTTTTTGAAGATCATGGATTTAATTTTTAATCGCATTAATTTCTTTTTATGTAGAAACTATTTTTTGAAAAAAAATATAAAATAAAATTAGATCTCATATTAAGTGTTTTAAAGTTTGGTAAAATATTGGACTCCAAAACCTACCTTTCATGTTTACATATAAAGACGAAGATCATCTCACTCTCAAATCAATTATAGTTGGTCAAAGACACAGTCAACGATATACTTAGTCATGCCACATAAGTCACAGCACCACTTTCCTTAGGTTTTCATGAAATGTTTGTTACAAGAACTGGATGTATAATGCATCCTTTGATCATTGGAGCGTAGTTTTGTTTTTTTTTCACCCCTCATGGAGGATCCTAGGTCACGATCCTTTTGTAGTTCTAATCATAGATTGTTTTATATTTCAAGTAGTTAACACCATGGAATTAATTTGTTTTTTCAATCACATCTACTTGATATAAACCACAAAGCTTATCACATGCAGATCTCTCCATTTATATGTCCTACTTTGGGCCACAAACACAGTGATTGATTCTTTGGCTGTTCAAAGTTTGGTTATGTCAAAAGGATGTTAAGAGCTTTGGTCTAAACTTAAACACACTTTATTGGTAGATCTACATACTAGACTTTTGACCAACACGCACAAATAGTTGATTTTATATATCAATAATCCCACTTTATACTAATTTCAACGACCACTTCTAGAACTTCACTTTCTCATTAATAATTTAAGATGCTGCATAGTTTTCCAATTAAAACAAATGGTCTTTACCTAAGTGTCTACTGACACCTCCTTCATTTGCACAACCCTAACTATCGAAGGCCGAGGTTAATGAGAGACTTACCATATCATATGAAAGGGCTTTTCACGCTTGATTAATGGACATCCAAGCTTCGCTCTTTTATCCGTTAATGATGCTTGGCACGTCATTTAAGAGCTAGCTTTTCAAGCTTGATAATGGACATCCAGGCTTGGCTCTTTTATTAATTTGTTGAAGTGTTTGGATATTAGACTTGCTTATCCACAGCATGGGTCGAAAAAAAGCGAGATAATTATAGCTACTACTGGTAATAAGTTAAACCCTAGAAAAATAAGTTATTTTTCTTCATGGATTTTGTCATATATATATATATAGCTACTACGTGCTGGTAATAAGTTAAACGGTGGAAGAGAAGAACTCTTTGTAATAGAACGACTTAAGAACATAAAACCCTAGGAAAATTAGATTATCAAACAACCAGCTTTGTTTTTTTTCTTTTGGTAAACGAATATCACCTTTTTGATGAACTCGAGTATGCTATTTTTTCTCATATTCTTCTCTCTAGCTGCTATCTCTTCTCTATCCTCAGCCAAAGAAGTTACCTTGAAACATTCAATGCCTGCATCCAGACTTCTTTCCTGAATCCGTCAATCCTTTTGCACGGTGGAACTTATTACCATGCATGGTCAAAGAGTAGATGAAGGCAGCTGGGGTTGTCCAAACAAACCAAACGTTTCAAAATCCTTACCTGCCTCTCTAACCATGGTCTAAGAAATTGCCACGTATCGGATTTTTAAGGCAGTTGGTAAAAAGTTGACGACTCGAACCAGCGGGTCAAAAAGAGCACAGTATAAAAAAGGTGCGCAGTATATGTATACACTTTATATAACAAAAAAGAAAGCCCGGCACGTACACCGTCGCGTCCATCCCATTCATCCAGGCACGTGCGAACCAATGCTTCGAAATTTTTTTACACCGGTAGTATTATTTCAAACTTCAAGATAAAGTAAAACAAACAACGACAATATCGAGGTGTGAAATCCAAGCCGTCCGTTGCGATCAATAGCTGAAGCGGACGTCATCCCACAGCCGGAGATCGTAGGCTCCACCGCCCACCACCGCCTCGTCCTCCTGCACCAAGAACGTCTCCAGCTTCGAGATCCGCTCCATCAACGACTTATCCAACGGCGTAGAACTAGCGATCGAACACGAAGAAGACGACGACGCAGCGGAGCTCTCCACCGTCGCCGCCGGCGCCGAAGGCTGCCAAGGCACCGCCTCCGTCGCGGCCGTTGCCGCTCGCCGCTGCTTCTTCGCCTCCGGGGGCTTTGGAGCCGCGATGACGTCCGGGAAGTTGAGCTTGGCCTTGCTCCCCCGGATCTCGCGCGCGGCTACGTCGTACGCCCGCGCCGCCTCCTCCGGAGTGCTGTAGGTCCCGAGCCACACCCTCATCCCCTTCCTCGGGTCACGGATCTCCGCCGCCCACTTCCCCCAAGGCCGCCGTCGGATTCCCCTGTAAACGTTCTTCCTCCCCTTCCCCGCGCTCTTCTCCTCAACCCCCGACGACCTATTCGTCTTGTCCACCTCCCCACCTTGCATGAAGAAAAACATCGCGTCTCTAAGCATCAAACAAGCCAAAAATACCAAATAATCTACTAAAAATTACATCGAAGAAGCACTAGAATTGCCCCTCGGGCTTATTACCTTGGGGGATGAGGGGTTTGGAGTCGATGGAGTCAAAGACGGCGTCGAACTCCGCCTCCCATAGTTCCGGCGGAGGCGGCGGCGGCGGAGCGAGATTCCGGCCGTCCTCGAATTCCAAGAAGTCGGAGATTATCGCTCCTCCGCACATCTGTCCGGCCGCCTCTCCCGCACGCTCTTCTCTATCTGATAAAAGCTCGGAACTCGCCCCAAAAGAACAAGCTAACACAGTTCACACGCTTTCTCCCTCCCTTTCCAAACGCATACCCTCCCTCCCTATTTATAGCGTTTTAATCCCCTTTTTTTTATTTCTGGATCGTAAAATTCTAGGAAAGCGACAAAAGCTGGGCGTTTTTTTTTAAAAAAAAATCGGAATCATGAAAGTTGGGCGGTTTAAAAAAAAAAAAAAAAAAGTGAAGCTCTAGTCTCGTACAGACGGGCCTCGTACGAGCATGTGGATTCCACGTGCCAAGTTAGTCCTTCGTGATGACGTGCGACAAGAGCGACAACCGCTGCCGTAACGCACCCCTCTCGCTTCCGTCCCAGTCTGAAACGGCCGAGTTGCGGGGACGTAAATACCTCTCCAAAGGTTCTCAAATTACGGGGCGTGCCAGGGAAGCGTCCAAAAGAGTCCAATTGCGGCTCGGCCGGGGAATGGTCCACCGAAAGGTGACATAACTGGGAATCACGATCGGGACCACGGGTGGCGTCGATCGGAGTATCGGACAGCTCTGATGGCGTCGGAGGTTGGCCACTTGTCCGTTATGGGAGACCGCCGGAACGGGACGCTTTTCTGTTCGCGTCCCAACAAGGAGGTGGGGGCCGGGAGGGTGGCTGGGACGGGCGACGCGTTGCAACTCGGGCGCGGTCTCCGCCACTCTAGAGTCGGTGGCCGGTTCAATTTTTAGGCGTATGAGACGGTCACCTAGGATTCCGGTCGGAAAAAAAACCTACCGCAGAAAAAACTTTAAAAACAAAATAGAAAAAAAAAGTTTTTTTATGAGTTTGTCTTAGACTAGTCTGCTGCAAAAAAAAAGTTTTAAGACAAAACGGCCCTAAGTTCCTAAATATATTGGGCCCCTTCTGAGTCGGTGTGATTAGGAGGTGGATTTATTTGCGTAGTTGGGGGATCAGTGACACGTTTGGGTGTCTCTCCCCGTGATCTCCGCTGGCCTGGGAGGGAGAGGGATGGACGGTGGGTGTTGGAGGCCATTGTCAGTTTGAGAATCATGGAGCACTTGGTCCTTAACCTTCGCATGTCCCGTTAGTAAACAAGAGTACTTCCTAATAATTATCAATGTGAATATATCTAGTAGTGGAGTGGAGCACACAGAAAACATCAGAAACAACGGAAACATAGGCTAAGAAGTTGATGAGTAACTTCAGTTTTACTTAAAACTGGCAGCCTCAATTATGATACCTATTAAATAGGACGCAGAAGTTGGTGCTAAAGATTTACACAGGTCACGTGCTCCTATGGCGCGATTACTTCTACGGTATGCAAACTAAGCGAGAATTCTACCCATGAGACTGATGACAACCGGTTGCGTGATTAATATTAGATTAGATTCTGGGGTCAAGATGTGCTCTCGGAGGTTACATCTGCCACAAAACCCAGTACTATGTATAGCTCTGGGGATGTCTGGTAGGCATCTCATCGGAGAGCGACATCGCTTAAATGAAATGCACGATAAATGCGCCGAGCCGATGCTGAAAGCGAACGACTACTTGCCGCAGCAGCGGGCCCATATACGAGGTGGAGATTTTTCTCAAGTCTTGTGACGGCGTAGCATTGAGTGACACAAATTTTAGTAAATCCTCCCTGTAGTTTGTGAGCCTGCACGAGAGACTGCTAATTGGAGGATATAGATTTTCGATAACGAAATGGAGCTGCACTCGCTACAAATATGCGAACCACATTAAGTCTGTACGTACTTGTAGTCACTGTTGCCGACCAGAGTCAGAATTTCACTGTGATCTTCTAGTTACCGGATTCCACTTTAGGCCCCATGATGCTCATCATCATTCAGATTGGTGCATCAATCAACGCTTACCATGTAGGAGCGTACCACTTTATTTCGACATGAATAGTTTATTTCACCCTATTTGCAAAAAGAAGCCTCTACAAGCATGACAGATGCTTCTATATGTTGAGAAGTTCCGAACTACTCTTTTAACCTATTTACATGCCCCTCACTCCGCTGACTAGATTAACTAGCTGGTGATGATTTATTTTTATGAGTATGAATGGATAAACTGAAACCCTCTTCATGCTACAAAACTATGTAATACCCCCTCGGATTGCAAAAATTGGTATTTACATCTGCTCTTCTCGCAGCCAAGGAACCCCTGCTCAGTTTAAAGGTCTGCTTCCGTCTATTAGCATTCGAGAAAATTGTGATCATCCAAAGGACTTGACCAGCTACAACCAGCAGACCAACCTAGAACACCAAGGATCACATCCACACCTGAGCAAGCATTGACCTGCAAGTGCTCCATGGATTAGAAACAACACCTACTAGTGGAACAAAATTTGTTTGAAAATTACCAGGTCGTTGTAGGTGCCTTCATAGTGAAACAACATGACTGCCATTCCTTTTCTTCTGTCAATCTCCGCCTGCTTGATCAAAACATCAAAGCTAAGGTCAATGATGCACCATATGTTCTAAAAATGAACGTTAAAAGCCCCACTTGTCACCCACCACACAAGAGCATATCGTAATCCCAGTGGCTGTCAATGCTGATGTAACTTCAGCCATCATACCTGTAATTGAGAATAAATGAACATAATAAACTGGAAACTAAATTCATCTTGCACCTAGGTATGCAACAAAAATGGGCAGCTCGAAAGGATCTAAATAAGCACACAATATCACCATAAGTACAGAGAAATTTAAGATGGGACTACCTTAAAATAAATCACTAACACAACCACAGATGGCTCAAAGAGGAAGCCTCATTGAGGTCATGAGCTAGAAGTGGCAAAGTGGGAGAGCAATGAGGTTCAGTAATAGTAAATATCACTTGTAATACGAAGCCAAAAGGAAAAATGAGAGCGAGAGAGGGGAAGGAAGGTTCATTGTCAGGATTCAATGACAATCATGTGGTTCAAATTGCTACCAAACAGATCGCGATGTCAAAAATTGACAAATGTAAGATATGCTGGAACAGTGCAGGTGAGATTCTAAACACTGCAGAACTTGTGCACTAGATGGTAGATAATACACAACTTGCATGACATTATAGAACTACTTTTATGAATTACCTATGGAAAGGGGAGCTTACCTTTTCGATCAATACATACTACACAAAACCACTGAATTGCAAGGCCTTCCACATTGTGCCAAGAAGCAATTTTGCCATCTTTCCAGCTTTCTAAGCCGGGTAAAACTTCCTTGTATGTAGGTACGTTAGCATGTAAGAACTCAGCAAACCCATGTCCTGGAATCACTGAATTCCCATTAACCTTAAGATTCATTTTCTGCATACTTTCGTTGTGCTTCCCATTGATCTTAGAGATGCCAGCACTATCCTGAACATGTAAGAGATCTTGTTTTCGTTTTGTGGAAGATGATTCTTCAATGTTCCCAAGTATTTTCTCCCATTTGGAATTTCTTTCCTTAGTTGGAGAGCTGGAAAATGTTTGTTCATAATCACTCTCATCCTCAAGATCAGCAACAAAATTATTTACTGTTTCTGCAGTTAATTCAGACGCACAGAGTGCAGCTTGCTCTCTCAAAAACTAGATGAATAGCAAATATCGTTAATAAGATAATTAGATTACATGAGAGAAAATAAAGCCCATCAATACCCTCTGCTCTCTCAAAAGCATACTACACAAAAAGGAAAAATGTACCTTCAAAATTTTGTGTCTAGCACTGCGAGTTTTTGCATGCTGCAACCATTGCTGATGCCTCTGGAAAGCAGATTTGCTTGATAATGCCTAAGAAAGAAAGATTATAGTGAACAATGGAAATAAACCAAACTGTAATCCTAATAATATTTCTGCCGGAAACACAAAGAGAGTATGATAAAGAGTACACGACCCAAGCATAGCAGCTGTCAAGGTTTTTAAAAGCTGTGATTTCAGTCATCTTTGTGGGTGACTGAGACTGACAAGAACCAAGATACTGGTTTATCCCAGCAAAGATGGAAGGCAGAGAAATACTTGAAAGATCTGAGAATTTTGGAGATTTTAACAGATATATCAGGATTGAGATATCAAAATCTTGGTTGATATGGTAAAATTCAGTAGTGTCCATTCTTAATCCATGATTTTGAGATTTTCGCAGGAAAAGTACCTCTTAAAGTAGTAAAAAATGCTTGGAAAACTTTGGTCAATATTTTAATATTGAGGTTTCTGGTCTCTTATTGGATCCTGTAGCAGTAGCTTACCAATATGGGTAGGATTAGTATGGTACATCCCTATACTAACACATGGTGCACTGCTAGGTTGAGGCAGCAGTTGTATTATGATTTAGTAAAATACCATATTGAGCCCCTGTACTGTAATGATATGCTCTGGAGTTAATGTACACCCAATACTAGGTGATACTCAAAACCTTCATAGAAATCATATGGGCTGATGTCTAGGAATATAGTTTATACCAGCCAAGTAAAAGAAGGGCTTGGATTTTTACGTATATCTTTTTGTTAAGTGCATGATACTGGATATAAACTGAGATCTCAGCGATGAAGACCTAGGAAGCTGCATAACCATGATGGTATATATAAAAACAAAAGATTCAGTCAGTGAAAATAAAGCATTAATTTCAATGGTGCAACTTAAAGAGTGGAATTAAAAAGAAATATGTGACAAGTGATGCAGCAGTTTTATCCATGCACATTAAGGTCAAAGTGCCAAATGATGTTCCAAACATGGTTCACCATAATGGACTGTACCACCTATTCAGGATGTACCATAACATAATGCTAGCAGACTGATACTCAATATGGGGATGTATTGAGTGTTGGTACTATATGGGTACTGAAATCGGTACTGCGAACCATAGTTCCTAAGCATACAAGTTTCAGGACTTAGGTAGCCTTGTGAAACCAAATTCTAAGAAGCATGTCAAAAGACATAATTTAGATCTTATACACAAGGCAAAACAACCTAGCTACCATTGGCTCACTGGTTTATCAAGAGTTCTATCTATTCATCGGGCATCTCCTCCCCCTCCATTTGGGCAACAGATCTTACTTCTATACATTTTATTCCTGTCATTCATCTACTAATATCTTTAGGGGAGCACCACTAATTGGGAGACTTCATAAGTGTCACCTCTTGGAGGATGTAGTTTTACATGACAATGTACATGAGTATCAAGATAAATAAGACAACTAGTCAAAACAATGTATAATATAAAGAATGCATCATTAAATCAAGTGAATGAAACAAGGCACCAGTTAGCCATAAAGCAGTTTATTTAACTTACCACAGGTTCTTTGGGAGGTAAATTTCTATAGTGTTCTGTCATCACACACTGTTTAGGCCTGTTAAATGAAGTCACCATGTTTAACATAGTATTCACATGTTTTTTCCCTGTATAAGTTCTAACATAAATCATACAATGTACATCATTGAGTATATTCTTGTTTCCTGGTATGCACCTCTTACTTTTAATCAGTATCCATCCTTCTTGACGTTTAGTTAATGCTCTCGTTGAAGTTCATTCATATATGCACTTGTTTCATAAAGTACAAGAAATCAATACCTGGGAAAGCAATTCAGAACCTCTAAAGACCTAACATGCATGATATACCATGCATTGATAATCACCACAATTTTAGTGAACTGCTTCAATTCTCTCATTTATCTACATCTGAAGACAATCCCAGCAGACCCTTGATTGAACTGATCATTCTATACACCAACTAGCTACCATAAAGGTTGTAGGTGATCTGTATCAACAGGGGAAAAATTGCATTTGATCTGCAAGCAGCCTTCATCACCTTGTAATATTTTAGGTTTCATGATCAGCAGAGCCATAGGGGCATGAGGAGGGTCCGTTGGAGTGCGTTTAGGTCTGCTGCAAAGTGGAAATTGAGTTTGCACTTCAGGCCTTTCTGCCAGACATGGCAGACTTTGGGATTCGGATGCATCATCATGTGTACTGACATGCACTGAAGCATAAATCTCAAGCATGTCCGATTCCCAAAATCTGCCATGTATGGAAGGCACACATAAAGTGGAATCTTTCCAGTTTGCTGTGGACTAGACCACACACCAAGATTTGAATATGAATTCTTATTTATTGTAAATAATAAGATTTGCTCCTAAAAGCACTCATACGATTTTTGACTTAATCATATATGGAAAATTATAATAAAGAAATCCTAGTGAAATACTATTCTTGGCGCCCTTAACATTACAATTTCCTTTTGAGCATCCCCTTTCATCCATTCTCTTTTTCTATAGTCCTCACTACTTGTGTAACTCACAATCTCTGGCTATGATCATGCGGCAATGCCCAAATGAAGTCCTAAAGAGATCAACCCCTAGTAAAACCACTGTTGATTCTTAAATCTAACGTACATAGCTCTGATGCTTAAAAATACAGTTGGAGTACATGGGCAATCAAGAGACCACATTGTGCATATACGTTATGCAAGCTGCATATATGGAGGCATATGAAGTTGGTATTTTAAACATCTAAAATAAATAAAATATATTAAATATAATATTAATAGTAATATTTTTTTATAAAAATAATATTAATATTAATAACAAAAATATCTAGCAATTAGTGCTTACTACTTAGTAATTAATTCTTAGTAATAATTATATCATAATTAACATATTGACATTAATATACATGTATCTAGCCTGCTTAAAACTCGCATCCAAATAAACCATAAGCTTGAACTTTACGTTTTCTGCATGGGCTTGCCAAAATGTGGCTGCATAAAAAAAACGGCAACATATACAGTTGCACAATGATAAATAGGCTTCATATGAGCTAATAAACCTTATCTTGTTGTATATGTGTCTGCAAAGTGCTAAGCAAGCCATCATTTTTGCCCATATGCGACCTAACTGCATATAATAGCTGCATAGAGGGCACACAACATGGTCAAGGGATTATGTAAGCATATGCAGCCACATATACAGCCTCATGCACCACATTTTTTAACATTGCATATGTTTTTCAAGATTTTAACTGAGTGGGTATCAAAGAAGCGTAAACAAAAGATATGAAAAGGAGGACGGCACGACTTTGACAAGGCTTGTTATTTTGTTCTCTTCTATTGGTTTTATTATGAAGGTGGTGACATGCCTCTGAGGTATATAACATCCTTTACTCCAAACTTTCTGTTTGTTTCCTTCTAATCATGGGATTGAGTGAGAATCTGAAATGGATTTGCATATCAGGTTTTGATGCAGGGCTGTCTATTCTTTCTTTTGTGGATGCATTATATAAACTCAACAAGTTACATGTGGTTTAATAGCTCATAAGGCAATCAATATATCAGGTTGTCTTATATAAATAAGATCGAGAAACATGTCTTATGAATAATACATTAGTTATTAGTCATGGCATTTATTTGTTATTAATACTCATCCTCTTGCAGTAGGTTTTACTTATGATCATACAGGATAGGCACATATCCATTTTTTCTACCAAAAATATATTCATGGTTTACTAGTTGTTACTTGCTATGGTTGTAAATCCTAGATGAAATTCCCAGCTCCGCCACTGGGTTTAAACAAATAAAAAAAAAAACCACATCCATCCAACAGTTTTTAACAATTTTCCAATTTTAAGGAGGCATGCTTCTCTAAATTCCCTACACCTCCCCTCATCAATGTTTGAAATACCAGTTAATATAGCACGTACCCATCAATATGCACTGTTCCAACCCCTTGGTGATACTACAGGGCACTGGGGTGGACAAACATTGCTGATCCACACGAGAATTGCTCAAACAACTGTTAGATTGAGCGATTTTGGGCAGAATCAAGGTTTATTTGCCCCAAACCAAGCAGCATAGCCTAAAACTGCTTGATATGACTAAAATAGCCTCTTCTGCAAACATTCTTCACCATTTGAAGGGGAAAAGAAAGTGATGAAGAAGGAAAGAGTGCCAAGAGAGATTGGCTTAGGACTGAAGCTCGCTTTTCGATTTTTTGGGCTAGTAAATCATTCTAAACAGGTAATCCTCCCCTCCCTTTTTTCCCTTATTTCTTCCAAAGTCCAAATGGAATTTTGTGTATAACTCAAAGGGGAAAAAAAAAAGAGAACTTTTTTTAGATTGCGATTAAATGTTGTTTGATGATTGAATTCATGCAATTAGAACATGAATTCAGGATCAAAATCAAATAGATGAGGTTTTGGGTTAATCCTCAAAACTTGTACCAGAAAATTGTGTAAATTCATAACCCAAAGAAGACCATATGACAGGTGAATCAGCTTCATCCATGCATACCCATCAATACCTTTGTCAGATGAATCCACGATGTTGCACGTACCTTACCCCCAATCGGTATGGCCCTGTAACTCAATATTTTACATTTTCAAATCGAGCCAATTCAGAGTTTAGATTGTCAGCCAGTCTACCTATAAATCAATTAATGAAAGCATTTTGTTCTTTTACCATTTCACTAACATTCTTATTTGCTAATTTCCAGTTTTTGGCATGCAATTAATACTCGAAAACTTAACTTCGTATAATCCACAATATGTGGTCCCTTGTTGCATGATACATTTTAAGGTGACATACAAGGGAAAATAGAGGTCTGTTCCATGGATTGGCTTCCATCTATGTTCAATCCTTGTTAACCAAAAATTCAATGTCTAATCCTTGATTTCATTGGCCATCTTATGTTTAATCCCTAGTCCATACGCCAGTGTTTACAGGAACACGTATAATTATGCACGTCAAGCCTAACTTTGTGGGAAAAACAGCGCAAACTGGGAACAGGGACTGTATGCAAAATGCTACCTATGTAAAGGACTGATGTGTAATGGCAGTCAAACAAAAGACCGGATGTTAAGTTCCTCCATTTTAGAAACCTTGTCCTCCTCTACCCAAGTTAATCATACCTCTAACTTAACTCGATGGCTCGATCTTGTCTTCCTTTGATCCATTCAGACTTGATAGCTATATTCTAATAGGTTGAAATATTGATTAATCCATGTTTGCTCATGGATGTCTAAATATAAATCAGCTCAGATGATCACAATTTTGACTTATTAAAGACATATAGGACATATTTAGAGCACTCCAGAAGTCTACCATAAACAATGGCTTGTGATTTGATATAGCTGTATTAGAATGTTGAATCCATTATTTGGAAACAAGACATTCAGGAACAAAGAATAACATCTGTTAGAAGAAGAAATGGAAAATACTAACATTGTATGTGATTATCTCAACAACTTCAGCATTAGCAAGTACATGCATGGGTGAAACAAGATTACCATTGACCTGCAAAGGAAAAGGATTAGAAAAAAAAACCTGATCGAATAGCTGATATTCTACCACCAAATCTAGAAATGTACCTTTGCAGCTACCATTTTGTTGCCAATTTCAGTGTGAATCAGATAAGCGTAATCAATAACAGTAGCTCCTTTTGGTAGGTTTTTTATCTGCATTAAATAAGATAATAAATATTGCAAAAACAACATGTACTTTATAATATTATTCCTTATGTGCAATTACCTCTCCTTTTGGTGTAAATATGAAGATACGGCTCCCTAGCAGGTCTCGCATGATAGTATCCACAAACTCCCTAGAACTCATGTTACCAACAAACTCCTCTTGCCATTCTCTTATTGCATTGAGCCAGCCAATCTATAAAATCACTATCAATAATTGGAATGTGCACGATCCATATTATCAAAAGATTATTTGAGGACTTCCATGATAAGGTTACCAACTACAAAATATTGACTTCTGTTAGAAAAGCTTGAATACCCTGAGAGCAATATCTGTACTGTTCAAGCACATAGACTTTCCTTTTGAATTCCAGCCACTGGCCATTCCACGTCCCACCTTACCAGAAACTATACCTCGCCCACTGTACTGGGCAGCTATACCTCTTTCAGCTATTAAGTCCATATCTTCTGTTCTTATCTGCCAAGTTCAACAGTTATCGGAACAAAGAATGGCAATTATTCTTTGAGAATAAATGGAACAAGGATATCAATCATATTTTTGGGGGATATCGACAGGCAACAGCAGAATACTAGTATGATGACATAATAAATCAAACTTCCAACAAAGTCATGAGGAGCATGTATCATGGAGATCACCTGAACTTCCAAATGGAACATGCTCTCATACAGAAATGGTATCACAGTGGTGTGGAGACTTTGATAGCCATTAGGTTTTGGAGTTGCAATGTAATCCTTCATCTGTTAGATAAGATCTAATTTGTTGAACACTGGCAACTACATAAGAAAATTGATAAAAGATGCACGTATAGATAACTCACAGCTTGAGGTATAGGAGTCCAGATTCCATGAACAAGACCAAGAACATGGTAACAGATCTAAATAAAGCACAAAAAAGAATGAGTTTTTTTTGTTGTAAAATATTGGAGCAAATAACATAAAGAAGATCAGCAGAGAGTGCACTACCTGCTGTGTACAGCATAAAGGCCCAACTCCAATGCAGGTTTTTGGCTTTACAATGATACGAAGCTGGATATAATCAACAAAAGTATTAATAATTCAAAAGGCAGCTTTAAATTAAGAAAAACCAAAAAACTAAGGCATCATAATTTGTGTCAATCTGGATACAAAGACAAACCTGTGTGATTTGGTTAACTTCATTTATGGAACTCTTAGATTTCAATGCAGCTTTATATATACTGCAATGTAACCAAAAAAAATAATCAATGGAAAAACATTCATCACTTAACCATCATTGGAGTAAATAATGAGCAAGAGTGCACAGGTACTAATTTCTTTTTTCTGTAGAACACGTGGATGAAGAATGTAAACAATAAAAGCTGATCAGAAAATTAAAAGAAAAAAGGCAAACAGATCATGTTCACCCCACCAATTATTTGTATTATTCTAACTGAAGTTTCATACTTTGTTCACTATTATTTATATTATTAGAATTGAAGTTTGACATTTTGTCTGCATAGTCAAGACTGCTGCAACATCAATACATATAACTCATCAAATCTAAATAGCACCTCCAGTTCACATCATAATTGCATTTTTTGGTGAATATCAGCCCAACCAGCATCATCGAAGGACCTAAACAGTAAGCACTGGCTTTTTTTCTGAGAAGAAAGAAAGTTCAGTTGTACAGATCAACCAAAAGTTGTTTTTTTTTTTTTGGGGGGGGGGGGGGGGCAATAAGCATCATCAGAAAAAGAGATTGAGAAAACCAAAGAGATGGCTCTCAAGAGGCAGCAAAGAATGCGAACTAGATGCATGGTTAAAGAAGTTGAAGTGGTGAGTAGTACTGGCAAACAAGCTCACCAAGTGGCATCTGCAATAACAGAAGGAATAGAACCTGTAAAAGATACCGTAGGTTACATGGACTAGGGTATGTAGCAAGTCTCTGCATCTTAATGTCAAATCCTGGTTAATCAGCTTAGATGTATACCTCTATTGCAACAAAACCTCAAGGAAAGAAGGCAGTGAGAAACTACGTGCAACACAATTGGGAAGCAAAGTGACCATCCAACACCATGAAGAGGGGACAGAATGAAAGATGAACCTAACTAGATGAGTTATATAATAATGTTTTGACAAATTTTAACAGGAAACAAAGTGACTGGAAGCTAAAATGCACCAAAAGAATAAAAACCATGAAAATGACAAATGAAAACAAAAATAAGCAAAGATGCTCAAGGTTGGGCGAAAGTAATTAACGTAAAAATTGAAATTCAATTGATGAATGAAAATAAGCTGAAAGTGGAAGTGATAAAAGACAAAATAGATTAAAATTTAAAAAATCATCCAGTAATTGAGAAATAGCAATTTAAATCTAACTAAAGTGTGCCAGAAGAAGATTGTAGAGGATGTAAGATTGAGACCCACTGGGAGGACCTATGAGTTGATCAACCAATAGTTTATTACCACAATCCATATGATTGAAGAAGGGGTACAACAGCGCTTTAAATTGTTAAAACTTCAAGGCAAGTTTTTTTATATCAGTTGTGCCTGGAACTTAATGAACTGGGTGGAAAGATGATTAAAAACATCACTCACAGGTTGATGGGACATCCTATCTGATCATCACTTCTCAGATAAATCTATCAAAGTCTTACAACTCCATTGAAGAACTATCAAAAGCCACCAATGAATTTCAAAACACAGCTTCAACAAATGGTTAAGTCAAATTATGATAACTCTTAGGCAAACTAGACTAGAGAGTAGAGACCATACTGCTATTTAGGTCCTGATGTTGTCGCCTGTTGGAGATTAAAAGAGAGTAGGACTTTGAGAAAAAAAAAATTTCAAAGCTCTTATGATGGCATCAAAAGATGATCCTGGAGCTTTAATACCATGAAATCTATGAAACAATTGTTGGCAAAATTACTGGTAATGCAATTTTACACACTATATACATGCAGAATACAACACTACAGAATGTTAGCACCAATTGCAACAACTCCTGATCCACCCAACCCATCTCTCTTGGAAGCCAAACTACCTCCAAAAACTAGACACCAACAAAATTTGTCATAGCTTTCTCAGAGTCAAGTTTAAAAATGATTCCCTTCCATCTCCGAGCTCAAAACACATTGGCAAGCCAAAACAAGAATACTTAGAATACCTATACCTTAAATGATTTAACATTAACCGTTGTCATCATCACCATCATCCAGACCCCAATCACGTTAAAATGCAATTTTCAGATAAAATGACAAGTGGCAACTAAAGAATGGCATGAATAGAGGCACTATCAAATCATACCAAGTTCTGAATCTTGTTAGAAACATGTCAGACTGTCATGGAGAACTAACTAGCACGAAAACTGGTATTTCAAGAATTATGTATCATAGCAATAAGCTAATACACTTACCAAAAGCAATCAGCTAATACACTATGAAAATTTGCAAACCTACCTACCATTGAATTTATCTCATCTAAGAGAGATAATGCACATGCACCAGTTCATATATTCTTTTGCGCATACGTGTAAACTTGCACAATTTTAAGTGTTCATGCATGAATAAATGTACCAACAATCAAAAGCATATCAAAATAAAGTATAAATGTTCATGTCTAGGTTGAAGGCAGGCCTTGGAGCGACAGTAAAGTTGCTCCATTGTGATCTGGGTGTCACAGATCTAAAATATGAAACAACCTCTCTACGTGTGGGGATAATGCTGAGCATCAGACCCTCCATAGCCTCCGCAGTGGCAGGAGCCTCGTGCATTGGGATGCCCCTTGTCATGTTTTGGATTTATTATGATAGCCAAAGATGCTCGTTTTAAAACCAGAAGTAGAATATTTAAGTTCATGACTCGACCTGTACAGTTCCTTACATACAGACTGAACTTCAGTTTTCACTGTCACAAGATCTAAAAGTTGATCCTCCTCAATTCTCTGCCTCAGAATCTTCTTTGCCTGGACAGGAAAAGGAATTAAAAACAAAAATTATATTCCAATGTGATTGTAAACATCAGGCATCAGCAAACTTGTTTGTTATAAATAATTAAAAGAAGTAGTACCTCTTCCAATTCTTTCTCGTGATCCTTATAAAGTGCTTCAACTCTTTTTTTGAGCTCAGCAAAATCAACGGGGTTCGTATACATGAACGACAGATATTCCAGTTCTGACTGCAAAGGGTGATCACCTTCATCAGTTGGAAGAATCAAGATTAAGGTTAACAATTATACTATAAATACAAGAAAAAATGTGTTCACTGGGTCACAAAATTTCTCCATACTATCTGGACTCATTGGTAAAAGCAGCTTAAACCTGGTTTCATTGCCTACAGTCTAGGTAAAGCAGTAGAATATCAGTTTATTGCATGCCAAAGCAGATGTTAGCCATGTCATACATGTGGCATATGACATGCTATAAGGCATGGTGCACCATCAAAAGACAGAAAAAACACTGACTTAAAGACAGCAGTTAAACCTGGGTTCCAACTGGATGTGCCAATAGAAAAGAAAAAATTCTTGGCTATATTGAATTTTTTTTATATTGATCTTCAAGCAGAAAACAAAAAAAGTACTAGCTTTTAAAAAAATATATATATCCTCACATCTAAGAATGGAAGTTAAATAAATGAACATGCTAAACATCATAGAAGACGGTGTAAAGCAATGGGAATGGATCTTGATAGGAAAACAGAAATTAGCATTAAACCAAATAATTTTCTGTTAGAACAGAGCCAGGGCAGGAAACAGCTTCATTCCTAGCAGTGACATTTTGCCACCAACTAGTATCCACGGACTGGTTTTTGCTCCGCTAAGTACTTTTATAATAAATATGAGACTAATCGCTTCATGTGCCTGTTGGGTTATACACCTTTCTTTCCTAATACATGGTTCACATTTCCACATAATAACTACTAATGTTTTAACTAGATAAAACCAGAAAATACAAGGACATGTTTTCACATGAACTGTACTGGCAGCAACCTTCAGATCTATCACAACAGTTAGGTTAATCACAGTTTACTGTCAACCTAAAAAGGAAAAAGAAAAAGATAAGAAAATTCACATGCTGTAAATAAATCCGCTCTTATCTTTCCTAGAGCATATTAAGAGCTAATTTGGAGTAAATTCATGCTACCAAAAGCATTGCACGTAAGTATATGGTCCCACCAGAGAATCAAACTCTAGGTCTGAACATTTGGATTAGAATTTGGGAGATATGAAACCAGCCAACAATAACACATATGGGGCATTTTCAGCACTACTTCAATATTTTGTATTGTCCTTTTAGTCAGAAGCGTTTGTAAAGATTTAGCCGTAAATTTAATGTTCATATTTTTAGATATTAGAAATTATAAGAGAATGATTGTTGATTTGTTTGAGGAATTGTTTTGGTTGTTCTGATCACCTAGAGCACGAGATCAATTGAATTCACAAAATGTTTCCACCTCTAAACAATTAAATCTAGCAAAAACTTGAAAAATAACAGCAATGTTTGAAAAACCAACAGTACCATGGTAGGATACTCCTTGTACCAAGATGTATTGAGGCATATTGAGGGTATGTCATGCTATACTGTACCATGGAATTTCAAACCTTGGATAAACCATGAGTAGATATAGGGTGTACTGCAGTACGCACCATACCGGGCATGACCGATCCACCCCCATACCACAGCACTTCAAATCTTGCTTGAAAGTCTCATAACATCACTGATCAGATTCTTATGAAGGGAATCAGATGATCGAACAATATTTCAGAAAGGAAATATTCCTAATGAGCATGGATTTTCTAATAGGATATATGGCATTCATACAGTGCAGCAAATGCTGGTGATGTGGGAATGAAGTTGTCGTATCTCATATTGTATGTGAAAAGGCATGGCCTATATAAGATTATATATTAGGTCATTGCCCCTTTTAAATAAATTTTTAACATTTTTGTGACCTTCCAACCCTATCCTTCCTGGTTATGTTAGAGAGCCAATTTAGCATCTACCAATATGAAACCTTATAAAACAAAATATTACATCAAACAAATCCATAGAGCAAAACTATTTTTTTCCTTAAGTAATAAATTTATTTGTTGATCATATAACACTCCAAAAGCACGAATCCACATTATCCAGACTTCAAATCTACCAACACGACTCATCCACCTCTCCATTCTGAAATACAATATATCCAGATAACCAAGAAGGATAACCTTCAGGGGACCAGATATTTTAACTTGATCAAGCCTAAATTCCACCTTTTTTTTAAAAAAATGGATATTTCAAAGCAGTCTTCTGGAATTCCATATTAGTATTTAATCCTACAATCAACTCTCAGACTATATCTTCTGTGACATTGGTAAGTAATATGAGCTCTAAATGGCCATTCTGATTGCGAATTTACTAGTCTCACAACTATTTCCAATGCCTTTCACCATAAAATCATTTCCTATGTTAATAACTGCTTCATTAATTGGATAGAATACATTTGTTCTTTTGAAAGATGTTTTACTGCCCGAATTTTAAGAAAACTGCATATAAATGAAGTTATAAATATGGAAATGGATATAAATTTGAATTCAGGAAAAAAAAATGTGGACGTACAACAATGTGCAAATTCTACATGATAAATTCCATCAAGGCATACCTTTATTTGGTACATTCCTAGAAGCTTTGCTAAAGGGGCAAACACCTGCAGTGTCTCCAGTGCAATGCTACACTGCAAAGGTAACGATGCTTAAAACAAAAGTAACCAAATAACTCACAAGACCAGAACAAGAAATGGGAGGTAAAAAAGAAAAACCTGCTTGTGCTGAGGCATGTGTGAAAGAGTGCGCATATTATGTAACCGGTCAGCCAATTTGACAATAATAACACGAACCTAAAAGGAGCATTCTTTCATTAAATTCTAGCTAAGATGATAATATTTTACATATGATTCAAATTTCAGACAATGCACAAGAAAATACCTCTTCTGTCATCGCAAGAAACATTTGCCTTAGATCATCAGCTTTTACATCTTGTGCTGAACTGTTTGCATTTTTGCACTGTAGTTTTCCAAGCTTGGATACCTAATTAAGTGAATAATAGAGAACCTAATATAATTAAATTCCACTAAGGGATTAACAAATGGGATGTCTAATATGATGAATAGAGCTATATTCTACCTTAGTCTCTCCCTCAACAATGTGGCGCACAGTAGCACCAAACTCCCTTTCGATCCTTTCAAATGTAACTATATTTGTATCTTCAACAGTGTCATGTAATAAACCAGCAGCAACTGACTCCCAGTCCAGCTCCTAATGAACAAAAGCAACGTTAATCTAGTAAATAATATCTGGAAATCATAGTGCCATATGAATTATAAGATGTCCTCTAGATGATAATTGTTTTAAGTTTAGAACAAGTTCTTGAGATCACAACTCACAAGTTCTCCAAGAATCCGAGCGACTGCAACTGGATGGACAATAAAGGGTTCTCCACTTCGCCGTTTCTGACCATTGTGAGCTTCAAAAGCTAGCTGCACTGACATAAATACATTTTCATATACTAATTATATGTAGTAGCACTGGAAGATTCAGGAAGAAAAGCATTGCAATAATAGGAATTCCATTTATGCCGAGCATTTGAAAAATACACACCTTCAAAGCATCATTTACTAACTTCAACTCCTCGGGTGCAAGATATGAAATGGTTGGTTTCAGATCCTAATGCATGCATTGAAGAACACAAAATGTCATCAACTACTAAACTAGTACATCAAAAGAAGAACAATGTTGATGAATTATCACTAGCACAAATCATCCAATATAAAGCTACAAGGATTTCCTTCTTTTTCTTAAAAAAAGAAAAAGAAAAAAGTTAAAGATCAGAACATACATGCAAAGATCAGAAAACAGCAAATAAAAATAAGACCCCCAGAAAAGTAGAGAAAATTGGATATTTCTTTTTTTCTTCTTTCGTTAACATCTTGCAGCAAGATAAAGGAACTAGAATAAAATTTCTACATATGTAGCTGGGAAAACCACCCATCACAAGGACAACATCATGCCTATTAAAGTTTAATTTCTTGGGTGCTAAACTCCCCCCACATACAGACAGACAGGAAGCAACCAAAGCAGCACTTCCACAATGGACACTTGAGTTTATGCAACGAAATTAGAGACATTTTGAGATATAGATGCGACTTATAATGAAATAATTGCAAAGGCAAAAGAGTTAAAGAACCTCATGATGCTACTACTTATATTTCACTCTTTAGCATGGGTGCATGGTGGAGGGGGAGTTTTTTTTTTCTCTAAAGCGACTAGAGATTAAATTTTTTTTTAGATTTTTAATTGATACTTTGATAGATTTAACAAGTTAACAAGACTGATTTATTGGTACCTATTTCATTGGGACTATACTTGTAAAAAGAAGAAAATAAACTAATAGGGAGTAGCCTCACTAACTGATGCCCTAATTGCCACTAAACAAAGGAGAGTGGCAAACTTACTAATATATTGCAGTTTGAAATTCAATCATCAGTTCAAATTGACTCAAAGATAGGGCCAAGTGAGTTGGTTCTTCCTTGTTGCTATAAATTTTCTAGAATATATGGATAAAGGACAAAAGCCTTTCCCAATTACTCTCTTCTAAGTATTTTGGACAAAGCATGGTATAGAAATCATTTTAGAGAAAAGGGAGGTTTATATCCTCTCCTCTTTTATCCTAATGACCGGAGAGAATCATTTGCAGAACCAATGTTTGCCTAGTCTAGTTTAAAAGCTGCATATTCATATATCCTAATGCTATTTTCACTATTCAATGCCACCTGGATGCTAGAGGATTTCCTAATTCTGCTTTGCTTTTAACTTTCCACCACTTCCTAGTAAAGCTAGGAATAAGATATTACTAAAAGTTACACTAAATTACAGCTTACAGTATATGTCAAGTATAAATGGCAGTTTTTATTGTGAATTTTATAATGTGGCCATCTATACAACTTAGACCCATTACCATTGCCCAAAAGAACAAATCTGAGAAGATACTCTGTGCGCATCAGTGAACTGTCACTTTATAGATCGCCCTCTATACATTCAAACTTGCAATAAATTTACAAATGCAAGTGCAACTCCTACTACTTGTTAGACTATCATTTTATCCTTTCCTTAATATAAATGTATATTAATTTAACTTGTTAGGTCACCTAAAGAATGAATACATATTGCCACCCAGTGTAACTGTTGGTTCCAAGGTGCTAAAATTTTCGCCTATCCCACACATGGCCACCAAAAAAGTCTTCAGTGGGAATCAATCTAATAAAGAATTAAAATTCATACTTTGTCAACATGATGAGATAGCACCAAAGCAAAGATCTTGAGCACGGAAAAAATAATAACTGATATAAGAGAAAAAGGTACAGAATCAGATAAGCACTTCATACGAAGATCAAAACAAGAGGTTCAAAGTAATTTGTATGATGGGGGCAAAAAAAGAAAATTCATTAAGTATACACATACCTCCCACAATGACTCAGGAGAAATGGCATCAGAGGGTTCTGAATATGAGGAAGAATAACTCAGCTTCCATGTTTTGTCGGAGAAAAAAGTAACACATGAACTAATAAACCTTCCAGAGATCACAAGATCAACAGTTCCTCTATAACCTAAGTTTCTAAAATTACGGTCTTCAAATCTCCAGGTGGCCTGTGAATTAAAAAATTATAACACAAATCTTATATTAGTAACTGTCAACAAGTTAGAAGATATAACTGAAACATATTTGATCAGGTAAAGAAAAATGTGACTTCACTTTATAACATGATACAGATACAAGATACATATCTAAGAACAAAAGTATCTTGTCAAGCTCCACTTACCTGACAATCAGATAGAATAACTTCAGTTAAAGATTTAGCAAAAGTTGGTACAAATTTTTCATGAATACCATGCATACGTGATATTCACTTTAGCAAAGTTGGCTGCATTGATATTTGATGGGTACTTATCTGCTAAGTTGCAGATTATCCCTGATTTCTGATTAAAATATGGAGGAGCATGTTGAGCTGATATTATGTTCAAAATCTCTGCAAGTCCAAGCATCCTTTTAAAAAAAATGTTCCGTGGGTTTTTTTATGACCAAAAGAATCTTCAATGCTCCAATAATACCAGATAGAGGCATTGACAGAAATATGGACCGCCAATGTCATCCCGGATGTCCAGTCAAACATGCCCAATAAGAACCTGACCTATTGGCTTAAATCATCAACATGTTTTATTTAAACCAAGTTTAAGCCAAAAAACCTTCCAAGTCAGTTGGGGGAAGGCACATATAAAGAAGATATGATCCAGCTTCTTTCCTGCCCTCTTGCACCCTCTTGCTAAGCACGGAAATGGAATTTTGAATTCCATGAGAACAGTAGTTTTTTCCTTGTCTAGGGTTTCAAAAAGATGGCTTTGGTATAGTTAAAACTTGCATACTTTTCAAACAATCCAACAGACTCAATCTTTCTTCCAAGCATTCTATGGGAAAATTGCACAGGCCTATATGGCTCAAGAAGCGTCACTAAATGCCTAATTCAGGCCAACGTCACTACAACTTCAATATAGTCAAACACTTTGGTACGTTTCCATGGCTGATTGATATAAAGCATCCAAAATTCAATCTTTTTTTCTGAATATCATTACATAAACTCTTAGAAAGCTGGAGCAACCAAATTAATTACCAGTTCACCAAAACCAAGAAACCAAGAACTGTTTCAAATCAAAAGCAAGAAAACCAGTAGAACGTCTCCAACAACCAACTGGCCCGAGAAATAAAAGTTGCAAGAGGACCAAGAACTCACCAGGGGTTTCACATAGTGCGACGAGCTCCTCCACCTCCTGCCCTGCCCCTCCTGAAGCTGCAACGAACACGGGGGCAGCGGCGTGCTGGCGAGCGACCCGGTTCGATCCCTCGGCGCCTTCCAAGCACACGAGAGCACACTGCATTCATACCGCCCACTTCCACTCCCTTCTCCTTTAGAAAGCTTGCAGAGATTCGCGCACTCCACAGAAGCTGCACCATTCCATCACATTCCCAATGTGATCAAACCCAAAACCCTACTCACCAAATCCAAAAATCAAAACAAAAAGGAGCAACAAGAATAGAATTCGTACAACCCTACCAGATATAGACGGCACAGAAGCCATCGCGCGCCCCGAATTCCGAATCAACAAATCTCATCGACCCCAAAGGAGGAGTGATAGGTCTCCAACCACCCGCAAACAAACCAAGAAACCGAGATTCTTCGGCGACGGAGAACCCACCACTCGTTCGATTGAAACTAAAACTTCTTCGATTACTTTGGAGAACACCAAATCTCGAGAGCCGATCGAAGAGCAATCGAAAAAATAATTAGGGTTTATTACAAATCGGAGAGGGATTGGAGGTAGATGGAAGGGGAGGCGAGTGAGGGGAAGAAGAGATAACGAGGAACACGAGGCCACACAAAGGCCGCGGCTGAGAAGATTTTATTTTTCTCCTTATATATCTCTCTCTGGTCCTCAAGTCTCCTTAAATGCCACTCGAGTTCCAGGCACAAGTCGTTAACCAACCTGCTTCCCTTCTTTCCGCCGTAGACGAAAATGACCTCGGATATTTCATTAGTGACACTAGGAGCATATTCCCGAACCCGCGAGCGACTTGAAAGGAACTGAAGCGAACTTGATCCAACGGATAAAAACGTTTGATGCAGAGTTGGTGGCGGTGATTTCGTAGCAGGGATGCAAATTGCTCGACGGTGATGGATGTGGGAGCACAGAAAACGTGTTTACGTGGTTGCAGGGGATCGGGATGGGTTTGTACTGGCTGGACTTTTGTAGGAGAGGCGGAGGCAAGCCACATGTGGTGCCGATGACGTATATGTTTTTATTGGGACACGTGGCAGGAGGGCGGCAAGTACGTAGAACTCGTGCCCCGTGGTTGCGTGCTGGCTCGGTGGGTCCAACTTTTTGTTGCTGGTTTGGGCCGGTTTCACGTAAATGCGACGACGGTGGGCGCTACTTTTTCGGTGGGCTAAATTTCGTGGTGTATGGGGGACTGCTTTTAAAACTAAACCGGGGGCGGGCCTCCTTCCGACAAGCTATCTTCAGATGGGCCTGATAAGAGAGTACATGGTCCAAGATGGTTACCAAACTGGCTCCCAAGCTGATGTGGCATGAAGAGATTGGACCAGAATGGCAGGAGGGAGGATTGCTGCAACTTGTCGGGGCTGGACCGTTCATGGTGTGCCATGCCAAAGTGCCATATCGGATTAGATACCGGTCTGGCAAAAATATCTTGGCCAGGCATTTTTATTTTAAATTTTTTTATCCTACGAATCCCCTACAGTGCAAGTCGAGGATAAGACCGTATTTTAGGACGAGGCTCACAAAATTCAGACGAAGTCTCGTCTAAACCTTCACCGGTGTTGGAATGGAAGTCTGAAAAGTAGACAGCCATACTCACCAAGGGTGACAAAATGATCAGCAGATAAGAAGAGTTTTCAAGATCAGGAAAACCAGTTTCCAAGGAAAACACAAGTGCAGCACTAGCATGCATAGAAGCTCAACTGGAAAAAAAGAGCTGCTAAACTACAGAAAAGTTGGATGCCGCAACTTCATCATCTCCCAGGCAGTCCCATGACATGATTGTTGTATAGAAATTTTGATATTGTTTGTCATTTATCTCATAACCTAAGCCTCTCCATGCATAGCAATTGTTGCACAAAGAATTTGTTGGCAAAAAACTTATAGATGCTATCACGGACATGTCAAACTCCTTACATCCGTTGGAATTTGGTGCTCCACTAAATATCATGGATCAGGAAATGGTATCAAGAGACGTTTCATGTCAAGTGAAAGATTAGAGTACCTATTATGTGGCCCCTCATATCACTAGTCCTATACAAAAATCCCATGGTTGCCCACGCAAGGATGGCTTTAATTAATTTGAGCACGCAACATCCTTCAACATCACCAAAGTGTTGGGTAGATGAGAAACGCCATATACTACTAACCTAAACTCAGACCCAAGGTGAGCTATAGAACCAATGACATGCAAACGATTTAAGTCTCACTCAGAAGATGTAATTTGTCCGTTAATAAAGAAAAGCAAATGCACCTTATCTGAACTGAAAACTTAGAACCTGCAAGAGAAAAAAAAAAAAAAAATCCCACCTCCAAGGATGCAATCAAGACCCATATGCCATACATCATAGACTGGCATGTAATCTCTGATCCAAAAATCAACTTTTTATACACCTAACCACCTTGGATGACTGAAAAAATTGAAGCATAATGAAGAAAAATTGATGAAGAGGTCCAAGGAAGAAAGCCAAAGATAAACTATTTCTATACCTAAATACAGAAAGCATAACTAATAACAGTAGAATATAACGAAGAAAAAACCACCGAACATTAGTAAACCATCAATAAGTGCCCTATCGCTCAAATATTCTCTGCAAAGAAGTCATTTCAAAAATTTCTTTACTACCTTTACCAAACAATCAAGCCAAACTCTCCTACAAATATCATGCTCGCCATGGTTGTCATGATGGAAACAAAAGGTGAGCCATTTGAGCAATGGAACATATAGATTAGCAGTACAAAGAGACTCCAAAATGGCACCTACAATTATTAATTGATGTTTTTTGAAAAAGGAAAATGGAGAAATTCAAAAACACTGAAAACATGTTTCCATGCGATATTTTCTGTGTGCATTCCACATACCATACACATCTTAATATTTCAGGTATAAACATAACCAAAAGAAAAAGGCTCTGAATATGGGCACAACTATAAATTGAATTGAGACAGTTTTTGGTGCGTGCGCATGTATAGAAGAATCAGGGTTTCAGAATCCACGATTCTCATTAGATTTGGATGTGGCCCTATGCCGAATCTGACCTATATGCACCCCTGAGCATAACCTCCTTTCTGTCTGGCTTTACTAAGGCAGCATTTAAACCTCAAGTGCAAGTATGCAACCATCCACTTCAACCAACAACATAAACAACACCATTTGTTATGTAATTTCTTCTATGTTAGGACCAAGTTACAGAATAAGGTGGCAGAAAGCAACTTAGTACCCATATACAGTTTTTGTGGCTTGACCAACATTTCAACATTGCTATTATGACAATGTTTCCAATGATGATAATTGAGCTATAAACTTTCCACTTTCCAGAAGTTTAAAACTAATGTACAACATAAAGAGAGCTCTTCCATTAGATAATAATATTAAAAAAAAGGAGAAAATGCAAAGTTTGTTGTGTTTCAAATACAAGATGATCGGGGAAAAAAAAAGGAAGGGCAGAAGACTCCTCTTCAAAAAGTAAATGTCTCACCTTATTCTTAAGCAAGGCCTCAACTGAGTCTCCCACTAATAATTGGGCTCCGAACATTGCACTAAATAGAAATTTTCTTCAAATGCAGAAAAAGAATCAAAAGTAGCATTCATATTGTATGTTACATTCTTACAGAAAACACAAAGAAATCTTTAAAATGACACGAAACCTTGACCGGATATATAGCATTGACTATGACAAAGGAGACCTCAAAATATCAAGGTATAATAACAAATATAGAAACACTTCTTGGCAAGGATTGTTGTGCTGGAACCGGAGCCTAAACCGGTTGCCCGGTGGCATGGGTCGGTACGCCCCCATGTCGTTCCATGCCGGGCCCATATCGACATAGTAGAGAAGACAGAGAAAAAGGAGAACTGGAGAAAGAAAAAGAGAGGAAGAGGAGAGAGGAAGGAAGAGAGAAGAAGAGTGGCGGAGGCCGGCGGAGGGCCGAGAAGCCGCACGAAGGGCGGAGAAGGGTGGGCCTTTGCCCCTGTTTCGTTCAAAACAGGGATCTCGGACGGGGCCTCTTTTTATTTTTGAAATTTTTAAATGAAGTTGGCAAGATCCTTCGGACTCCTCCTCTGGTTTTCATGTTTCATTCGAAACAAGAGTTTCAAAATGAAACAAGGTCCCAGAGGAAGCCCCTTTTTATTTTCAAAATTTTTAAGTGAAGAACGAAACAGGAGTCATAGAGGGGGGGGGGGGGGGGGCCTTTTTATTTTCATATTTTTTAAGTGAAGCTAGCAAGGGGTTTGCATGGGAAAGACGGCAAGATAAAAGATACCTCTTTGATTAACAGAACAAATAATGATACAGATTTGCTTGGTCTCATCAACTTTTGCTAAACTATGACTTTGCTGATTTATTACAAACCCCCAAGTATTCACCTTTTCTCACTATTATATACATACCTTTCTATCTCTCTATCAAGCCCAAATCATTCAGAATACAAATCGCATGTTATGCTTATACACTATGAATTCATTTTAGCATCTTTAACCTTTCATAGTGATATCTTAGTACATTTGACTCCTTTTGGCAGGCTCTCATTCCACCTATATATGCTTTTCAAGCAATTCACTAACTGCTTTATGCTCCAATAAATCACATTTTAACATTATTTTGATAAAGGAATCATACTTTACTCCATTTAATAGATTTTTCTCTTTTTTTTCACAAAAAAGGAACTAGTTCAGTCAACAAATTAACTTTCTATATTCTAAAGGAGACTGTGATACAATGGTCTGATAACTTACCATCAATGTTTAAGAGTTAAATATACACTAGAATTTGGCACATGTGATGCACATAATAAATTTAAGATGGAGTAAAAGAAGAGGTTGTGATCTATCAATAGTGATTCCTATCAAATTTTAGCTATCTGTATAAAATAAAATATACAAATATAATATTTAACACTATTCCAATCCCATAAATCATTTAAATTTCACTTCCCATTATACTTTTACTCTCCTTAGAATGCCCAGTTTATTCAAGAGGAAAAGAAATAAGATTGATGTAATTCCATCAATCATGTACGAGCAGTATTTTAAGTACCATCCTAGGCATATTGTAACCTGGTAGGGTACTGCTACCAGTACAGGGGCTCAGTAGGGTACTGCTACCAGTACAGGGGCTCAGTATGCCCCCAGACTAATGCATGATACTATTTGTTGTGTTGACTCCAACAATATACTTTTGCTATGTCTTGACACAGAGGCATTCCCATACCATATCATACAGATACCAATACAAAGACCAGAATCAAGACCTAAGTATTAGTAATGAATACATACAGGGGATCAGTTTTTCAAAGACAAGTTTTTTTTTACATTCTCTAGGCAAAAATATGGAAGATGACTTCTCTTCTTAGGTTCCTTATTTTTCTAAAATTCAAACAAGATACTATTTTGCTACGTTATCTTTTTATTAAAAGGGAAAAAATAAGGTCCACAAAATAAGACACTATTATTAAAAGCGAAACTTATTGTTTCTTTTAAAATAAGAGATGACACAGCATACTACAGGCGGTTAAACCCAAATATTTTCACATATATTTATACTAAAGTAAAAATAAGTTGAATTTTGAAATATTCCACCAAAATTCCCACTCCTTCCCCCCAAATTACCCTTGACCAAAGAAGTTGAAAAGAAAATGTAAAATCTCCTTGCTCATATCTCTCCCAATCCTCTTACTCTCCTTACATCATAGGCATTCCAGTCAGAAGAACAATGAAGATGTGGTGCCGAAATATCTCAACTTACAATTGATGCTTCTCCTCTATTCCAATTAAGTCCTCGCATTATCATAAACATAGATGCCTCTCCTCAATGGGCGAGGGCCAGTTATTTGATGGACACAAAAAGCTCTGCAACATGGCACTAAGAGATTGGTGTAAATCACAAGAATTAGTGCGATACACGGGGTGTGGTTGAATGTTGAGTTACCAAGTGAGCATTAGTAGGGTCGAGGAACTTTTGGTATGCACATAACAGGAGCCCCATATTGTCCCTCATCTATTCTTATCAAATCGGGTTACTATCTCATCTTACCATAAATATAAACACCTTTCCTCCAATCCAAATAAAGGAGCTAATCTATGTTTCAATCCATTTTAAGCTCCGTCTATGTTTTCTCTGACCACCTCTGCTCCCACATGTCAAATTTTATCAAAGACTTGATGTGAGCTTCTTCGGACTTATCTTGATTCCTCAGCAGCATGATTTTTGCAACATCAACTGTGTGATTCTTAGTCAGAACCCTATTTATCCATATCCTTCTTATGAAACAAAATGTCAGATTTCTTCTATTTATTGTAACAAGGGCATTTTTGTTTATAGTTTTAAGAAAAGCTTAATAATTTCTAGGGAAAATGGAAGTGGCTATAACAAACATTTCACAAAAAGTCTGAAGTTATAAATTGCATTCCCAGCAGCAACAGCCTTTGTGAGTTGGACATGTTATGAAATTGGTAGGCAATCTAGCTGCCAGACCAGATGTGTCTTTTCTGTATTCTTTCTTCTTTAATATCATCTTGAATTTCACTCCACATATAAAATTTTCTAAGTAGCAAGAATCGCAGTTATAGAAACTTCTTTGGGCTAAGAGAAGATGTAATTGCATGTTTACCCATACATTATGATGTATAATTATGGTTTCTCTGAGTTTGAAACTTATGACACTGTTACCCAACAGAAGGCCATGGTCACTAAAGGAAGGGAAAGAAACAGAAGGGAGAGAACAGAATTGAGAATGGTATCGTCTCATCATGCAACATGCCATGGTACCCATTAAATATTTGGTGTACTGTCTTTGATCAAATCAAGTGAATATTTTCACAAAAAATATAAAATTTAATGCACACAAGCAGGAGAAAACAATCAATGCATAAAAAAGAAAGTCAGATATCTATCGCAACTGAAAAGATTTATATGTCAACCATCACGACTTATATCTAAAGAATGCTAGAAAACTGGTATTTCAGGGGGAAAAAAGGTATGGGTGTTGCTTCAGCTTGAGACCCACAATATGCACTGCCATGACAAAAGAGAAAATCCAAGAAGTGCAAACAACATTGAACTGGCTAATGCCATGATGAGGGAAAAAAGAAAAGCAGTTCAACATTTCAAGAGCATGTCAGATGAGTATCAAGGTAGCAGTAGCCCACATGCACAACACTTTATGTGCAAAAAACCAACCAATAGTAATATGATTTGAGACCATAAGCATGATTTTTAAACTGTCAAAATTAAAAAGTTTGATACAGTAGCACAAACATACTAGTGAAAGCATCCTTAACTTCATAATAAATTTAGCGCATCAACCCATATGTTAATTCATCAAGAATCGTAAATATTTCCCCACACATGTAACCAATAGAGAAGCAAATATAAGAGCTACACCTTGATTATTATGTCTAAAGAATAAAAACAATGAGCCAGGGCAAGATTGCCCAAAGGATCTCTAATCAGCCAACTTATTCAGGCGGTGAATAGTACTCCTTGCCAGTCGATTACTGGGATCAATCTTCAGAACCATCCTCAAATCTTCAGCGCCAAGTCTATACTTTTCGCTGCTCTCGTACAAAAGTGCGCGTTGCAGCAACACAGACACATTCGAGCTATTATGCTCCAATACCTGCAAACCAATGACCATTTGAAAATTTTATTAAATATAATCATACCATAAAAGGAAAGAAGAGAACACACTTCTTAGCATCCTAATACCTTTGAACAATCAGCAATGGCCTTCTTATACTCCCCAACTTCCTTATAACAAGAAGCCCTGCAGGACAAGACCTCAGTGGCAGCATCATTTTCCCCAGATTTTTCTATAAGCACAGCTGCCCAAGAAAGCCACTTGATAGCATCGGCGAACTGCCCCTGCTTGTAACTTTCCAATCCTTTAGTTTTGGCTGCCAAGAGTGTGACGCCAGCAGGAGGTGGCGGGAGCCCCTCTAGCTCTGTTGTCGTCTCACCATCATCATGTCCCCCAAACTCCGCACCCAAGTCCCAATCATTCACCTCCGAGAACGGCTGGCTTCCTGGTACCTCCGAAGCAGCTCTTGCAGCAGGAGCAGACGAGACCGACGAGGAGAAGAACATATCCATCGGATCCGCCCCACCTTTGGCCGGAGAAGGCTGTTGTGATAATGGAGGAGCCGAAAAGCTCGGAGCTGGCATTCCAAAATCATCCATTTTTGCTGAATTGGAATTCTGGAATGCCCCGAAAGTGTAATCAGCACTACCACTGCTGGACGTTTTGGAGGATTTGGCCGACGATATCGGTTGTTTTGCAGAAGGATTCGATCCAAAGTCCATCAATGATCCAAAAGGGTCCTTTTTAGCATTCATCGGCGGCCCCCAAGCTGATGATTTCATCGGTTGCCCGCCGCCCATTGGATTCCCGATCTTATTGCCGGATTGGTTCAAATATGAGAAATTTCCAAGATTATCCGCCAATCCCCGGCTGGAGGGTCTCATCGGGGCGTTGTTGGAGGTGGTGGATGCTGTGGCTGCGGTGGTGGTGGATTTGGGAAGGGAATCGGACAAATTACCCATGGAGAAGGCGTTCCTGGGGGCGGCGGCCTTGAGGGGAACGTTGCCGGCGGCTGAGCGGCCCTGGCCGAGGGCGGATCCGACGAGATCGCTGAAAAGACTGGGATTGTTGTTGGGGATCCCGAGGCGAGAGGAGGAGGGGGTGGGGGCGGCGGAGGTCCAGCTCTTGCCGAAGATGTCGCCGACCATGGAAGGAGGGGGGTTGGCGATGCCAGATCTGGAGACGGCGGAGGCGGAGGCGGAGGAGGCGGCGGCGGGGGGCTGGTGGGTCCACGACGGCCGGGCGGGCTGGTGGGTCCACGAGGTAGCCGGCCGGGAGGCGGCGGAGGCGGAGGCGGCGGTGAAGGAGGGGTTGGGATTCTGGTTGCGGAGGGGGCGGGAGGCGGAGCTCCGGCCGGCGGCGAGGCCGAAGTCGAATTGATCGGAGTCGAAGGAGACGCCGGAGGCGGCGGCGGAGGACGGGCCACGGTTGGAGCTGTTTCCGGTGTAGGAGTTCATGACGGCGATGGGATCAGGTCACCGCCGGGGTGCGTCGGGGACGGAGACGCCGCGATCGGCCGAGAGAGGAAAAGAAAGGAAGAGGCGAGGAAGGGGCGGTGGGTTGTCTAACATATTCAAGGCCAGGAAAAGGCTTTTAATTAGTTAGCTATATATATATATATATATATATATATATATATATAAAATATAATTTGCTAATTCGAGCGTTGTTCATGATTTTGTAAGAGGCTAAGGTCCTGTTTGGGGAGCTTTTGGAGGGCAAAAAGTACTTTTTGGCCCTCCAAAAATACTTTTAGATAAAAAATGATATTTGATAAAATTTTTGATTTTAGGGAGAAGCTCCAATTTGGAGCTTTCCAAAAATACTGTTTTTAGCTTTGTCGGGAAGCTGTTTTTTGGACCAAAATACTTCCATTTAAATTACACTTTTTTTTCTCAAAACCCTCATCCCGCCTCTTCTTCTCACACCCATCCTCTCCCTCTCCCTCTCTATCTTCTTGTTCCTCTCAACGCCACCGCCTCTGTTCCTTCTTCATCTTCTTTTTTGTTCATTTTTTTGTTTTATTTTGGGAGCTCGTGGCTGCCCATGGTGGCAGCTACCATGGCAGCCACCACCCATAGCCGGCGACCTCTCTATATTTCAATGAAATAAAATAATAAATAAATAAATAAATAAAAGAAAAATAATGAGTAAGTGGCAAATAATCTGATCTAAATAAATAAATAAATAAATAAAAATATTAGTAATTATTTAACCAATTTTATCACCTAGCTAGAAAATTTGTTAGAGAGATAAATGATTATTAGAAGGATGAAAAATTAATTTACACTAATAATTATAATATTTTATATATTTATTATTGTATTATACTATAAATATAATATTATATTACATTATATCATAATACATTGATATTGATATGTTATATTAAATAATTTAATATTATATTAAATTATTATTCTATAATACATAATGTTATAGTACTATATTATAATAATATTATATTACATTACATTAATATATACTATATCATATATTTATGTATTAATACATATTATATTTTATTATGCTCTGTTATATAATACTGGTAATGTCCCTTATGGTCATTTTGTCACACAAAAGTACTCTCTTAGTTTGTTTACCAAACACATGTTAAAGTGTTACAGCACTTTAGAAATGTAGTTACCAAACAACAAATAGTTTTTTATAAACGCTCTGCTTCAGACAGCTCTATTTCCAACAGCTCTACTTCCAAAAGCTCTACTACTAATAGCTCCCCTAAATAAGGCCTAACTTGGGTGGAAGCGGATGGAGTTTTTTCTGTCTAGCGTTGGATGGTTATGGCAAGCCTACGAGCTTTTTACAACTTCGACCTCTCACCAACATTGTGGCTTAATTTCTAATTTCACCGGATGTCCCCAAAGAGACACCTTTATTTCAATTCCACTGCTTTGGCTTTTGGTTTCTATAGGCTGCCGGTTGACATTCTTGTTGTTTTTGTGATTTTGTTCCATTGAAAAAATGACTTGATGTATGTAGAAGGAAGGACAGATAAAGATTAGGGTTTGAAGTAATACGAGAGAACTTGGACATTTTAATCTCTTCTAGAAAGTGTAGTCCTAAATCTAGTAAAATGGGGAAAAAAAATTCATATAGTCCATCCTGGCTAGTTTAAATTAAAGCCGAGTTGAATTGCAAATAAGTGAAATTAATTTTGGAGATAGAATTTGCACGGCGATTTAACCTTATATCTATTCATTTTAGTTCAATCTTCTTCTTCATTAGATTTAAATTTTGTTTTAACTAAAAAATTTATATATTTTTGGGATAATAACCCTTGAAATCACGTACCACCCTCCTTTGCCGATTTATGACAGTGACAAAGCTCGCGCTAACTAAGGTTCAAAAGTCATTACCGAGATTGCCTAAATAGCTAAAGTCCCATAATGTGCATACAAGGGATGAAAATTTTCTTGACATTCTTGTACTGATAATTAAACGTTGAATGACATATCTTTCGATCTAGTTTTACTAATTGGAATCTCATTTCTGCCCATGGCACTCATCACAGATCATGGCTTTATATCTCCATTTCCTGCATGAATTAGAGAACAGGTGTGATACATGAGAGGATGTTGAATCTTATAAGCACCTCCAAAATCACCACATAATGAAATGTTATTTATTCCCACAGATATACATTGGTTTTTAACTTAACCCTTGAGTAATCTATCCATATTATTTGTGATATTATATAAAGCAAACTGATGATCCTTTGGCTTTAAATTTCCAATGTGCATAGCCATCTATGAAACCGCAGCTATCAATGCTTACACTGATATGCAACACAATCCTAATATCAACCTTTATTACATGATCTAGATCTATATAAAAGTTCTAACCACTATAACTTGATTTCAGCTACAACACCAGTATCAACCTTTACATGAGATGTTATTAATTATTTTAAAGATTCTAATCCCGATATTAATGCTCAGGTTTAACCTAAACAACATCTCAATGTCCTCAACTATCTTATGTTGGGATTTCTGCGACACCATGCACAATAAAAGTCACGTCCTTCAAAATCCAAAATCCATGGTAATCTGTCGGCTATAGCACTTAAAACTCATCTAGATTGAAAACTATACATCAAACAAATATTAAACAATTACAAAAAAATCTTAGCACCTGATTCATGTTTAAATCTTTTTAGAAACTTATTCTGTAAATAAAATACTTACAGTAGCCATCTGCATTATAACTAGTTGATTATAAAAGGAAAAAGTAGTGAAGAATCCATGATGATGAGAATATAACGATGAACATAGCACATCTGTGGTCTGAGAAATAGAAATACTTGAAGGCTGAAATTTTAGATAAGCACGCTAGCAAAAGTAAAATCAATCATACAGATGGAATGATATTTTTGTTTTATTGTAAAGCATAGAAAAAAAGAAGAAAAAGAAGAAAGAACTGTGAATAACTCTCAAATTAGAATTCTTAAAAGGCCAGACCACTATTTCTCTGCCATACAAATCTTTACTGCAACCGACTACCCAACCCTCAGTTATCTCTCTTATGACCAACAATAATCAGCATATGGTGGATCCATAGATTATACTTATGGTCCAGCCAAAATATAAAAAATGATGAGAACTCTCTCCATTATTTATATGTATAGGAACATCACTGGGAAGTTTCCACCATCTATATCAGATTAAGCATCATAATTGGTATTTTTTTCCTTCTTTATTTTGGCAATGAAACATTGCCATCGGTGAATAGACAATCTAAGACTGAAAATTCAGGTGCATCACTCAAATACAATACTAAATTTAGCAAGCGTTAATCATTGTAATCATCTCCACATTTGCATCATACTCACCCACTACGACGTAAAATTTTCAATAGTTCAAAATAAAAAAAGACATAAATAACACATTCGGCATACAAGAAAACTCCATTTGAATTTCGAAAACATCAAATATTTACATCCTCTTGTAACTTCATGCCACCACAAGCATCTTACAAAACATTTTCACAACAGTTATTAGTCAAAAACATAAAGTTGTAGGCACCTGTCACTATGCACATGATATCTGTGCCCCACAAAATGATTCAGCATTTTTTTGATCTCCTTTCTGTATAAGCCGCTTGGCTTTTGTGTCAACTTGGGAATAGCATCTTATGTTCTCAAATTTCTGTAACGAAGCTCTACTTTCCACTGCCAAACCGCAATAACCTTTTCCCAGGCAACATAAGATTGATATCCTTCACTCTTTAAGAACAACAGACTCCATACTAAAGTCTAGAGTCTCAGCTTTTGTCCCATCAAATTATCCTCCTCCTCAGTTCCGATCAATTCAGTTTAGTATTTCAAGGTATTTTACAGTAAAACAATGGAAAACTTCCATCAAGTTGACTAATCCACAGCCGCATATCATGCTAAACATAAAAAGCCTCAATCAACCTTGCATAAGCAGGGCTCTCTGTGCATCGGTGCCAGAACTTGTTTGACAATAACAAATAAAAGCAATGCAATTGAAAATTTTTGACTAAGAAACCAAATTATGCCATCCCCACTTCCCATTTGCTAACATTGCACCAAAACATCCCTGCAGTTGTCCATATTACACTCCACCTTACAGCAAGCATGTGATAAATGAACCTACCAAGTTTTATCAAGGAAAAACTGAATTCAAGTTGATGATGCCTAAATAGACAAAGTATGAATGTAAGTTGTCTCCCTACCATAAGCTACTGTAAAGATGGGTAGATATCTTGTCTCCCTACCAAAGAATGATATCTTGCTGCTCATGGTATGCATCCTACACTAGGTTATGAAGGCTGTTGAACTAACATTCAGTCATCAAGCAATAGCATGATCTTCATTTTTTTCTTTTGTCGGTACATCCATTGTTGATGTTTTTCACCAAAAGCACATTTCCAAAAGGAGCTATGAATCTCATGAAGGATATTCATAACAGAAATAAATTGAATAACTAGAAGACCAAAGCCACAATCCTAAGGAGCAACTGGATATGGATTATGCCATGGATGCAGTTCAATCACATGAGAACACACTAACTTTGGCTCCAGATTCAAAGTTGTAACCGCCACAACAAAGTTTAAGAAGTTGAAAAGAGGATGAGGACATTCACAGCGTCCGACTTCTTATGGCCCATATCATACAGCAAATAGAAACCGGAACTGCTATAATCAATTGGCCTCAAGTTTCCAATTAATATGAAAAATGGAGTGTTAAGCTGCTTACTTAAGAGATTTTTCTACCAGCAAATTTTTTTCCTGGAAAAAAGAAAGGAGGTTAAACGAGTAATACTAAACAACAAAATACTACCACAATGTGGAACATCGAAACATGTTTCACAACAGTATTGCTACAAGTCATGATTTTTTTTATAGGAAGTTGTTTTTAGGGATGAGAACATGTATTATCTTGCACATCCACCGCAAGTAAAAAGCAATATCAAATATCTAAGTCAGCAAGTAAAATGCCAAGAAATCAATCTCATACAGTCTCTACCACGTTCATAGAAACACTGCTGCATGAGTACCTTATAATATTACCACAAGATCAACAAAGATGAAATACTTATATCAGACTAGAATGTTAGAATATCCACTTAAATGGAGTCCTTTTACATGCTATGTTCATGAGAACCACAATGATTACCATGTCACTTAAAGCAATTCAAAACCCAAGTCTCACGAACCTCAATTCCCTTCCCTTGGTACCTCACTCTGGTATTGTTGCTGTGATTTCTGCGGCATTTGCTCTGACATGGGTTGTTGTCCACTCTGATATCCTTGCTGTGGATTCTCAGACATTTGCTGTGAATTGGGTTGTCTCTGATCCTGTGCCCACCCACCTCTCTGCATTGGTTCTCTTCTTTCGACCTGCATAGTTTCTCTCCGCCTATCATATCGAGGACGTGGCCTGCCCCTCGTCTGCTGCCTCTCATTGAACCGAAACTGGGGTCTATGTATGACCTTACCGTCAATAAAAAGATCCCCTATTGGATTTAAACAAGATAAATATCATTATCAGCAAAATAACTGCCACAATCCAATCTACCACAAAAGGCAACAATTCAACATGATTGAAGACCAAAACACAAACAAAGAAAATGACTAGAGAATCAACCAATCAATTCAAATCTACTCTATTTTCCAGAAATAAAAGGTCCATGAAACCATGTTTAGTGGTTGCACCAACCTCCATAGTCCTTGTTGGGCACATCTAAATAGGAATCCGGCAATACCCAAAGAACTCCAGGCAGTCCTACCACATAAGAGATCATATCACTTCCATTCCACAACAGAAATAACAGATCGAATTGCTTTCACCAAGAAACCATTTTTCCATTCAAAACGATCGAAATTCATCCACCCAATACCTTTAACTTTGTAAGAAAGCTCTTCCGAGATCAAAGCCCCAAACCCCGTGTAAGTTGTGGTGCATACCGAGTAAATCTTCTTCTTTGCCTCCTCCTCACTGAGTCCCAAAGCACAAAGCTCACAAATTTAAGCCAGAATCAAAACAACGAGATATAGAATTCTCCGAGAGATTCCTAGTTTCTTACCTCCCGACGACAGAGGCAAGGGTCTTGACGTAGGCGGCGATCATCTCGTCCTCGGAGGGTTTAGGGTTTTCGGGGAACTCCATTACGATGAGCCAGTGCTCGTAGTCGCAGCCGTCGAGGAGGATGGTCTCCTTGGGGGGCCGGTTGCTCCAGTTGGGAGAAGGATCATTGAGGGGCGAGTATCCCGACCCGGAGGTCGTCTTCAGCCTCGCCGGCACGGCCCACAGCGCCGGCGAACGGTGGAGCGTCTCCAGGACGGCGATGGAGAGGCGGAAGGGATGAAGAGGAGAAGGGAGGGAGAGGGGCGACCTCAGAGGAGGAGAGGAGGCGAGAGCTCGGGAGAGGAGAGAGGAAACGCTGCGTCGTGCCAACGCCGCCATAGCCACGATTTCCCTGAGGTTAATGCCTCGAGCGGAAGCGAAGGCAACGAAGTTTTTAATGGCTCTGGCGTTAGAATTAAGGAAAGACTATGGGCTGGGCCCAAGGACCATGAGCCCATTACTGATGGGTCCATCACTATCATGAGTAGGGACAATTGTGATGGGAAGGAGACCATTCATCTGAGGGAAATGGTGGAAGAAACATTTACAAAAACAACTCCTTGAGAATGAAATAGAATTTGAGAAAGGTTCTTTTTATCTATTTTCCTTTTATCAAGATGACACATCATGCTATTTGGTTTGGCTAGCTTATACAATATAATCGAAAACTTGATCTGACCTAGTAAATAATCAACAAATTGATGTGCCCTGATGTTCTAGTACTAGTTCAATAATCAAGAAGGTAACATCTGATCATAGTCATTTAGGATGAGTTTTGAGTCATGAACTAAAACTCAAAATGTGAAAAATATGATGCAAGCATAAATGAAAAATGGACCAACATTAAAACAGCTATGGAATTCGTACTAAAGTATATTGGAGAATCCTCTTAGCATTCATCACAGTATATGGAAGAAGCTAGAAGCCTTATCCAATATCGGGATAGTCAAGTATGTATGAATAAAGCTTTTTTTCCTTTTTATGATCCAGATAAGTACTTATTTTCAAACTACCATTTTCTAGTAGTTTTTTTGACCTAATAACTACTTCCTTGGTAGTTATGGGGAGTTACCTGTGTGAATAACTCCTCGTTATCCTGCTAACTTCCTTTAGAAAGTTAATTCCAGTAAGTAAGTATCCAAATATGGCCCTTCGTGTGAGCGACAAGAGGTCAAACACAGTTCATTCTAGTGTTATGCATAAATAATTAACCAAATTTTGATTGACCTTATATTTTTTATCATTTATTGTAGTTAGTTGATGACCAATTAATCTCCTTCAAGGGCAAGCATTTAGGGAAAAGGTGCCAACCAATTGAACATGTAATTGTTAGCCAGTCTAGTACTAGTTTGAGCAACAAATTCTGTTTCAAAAAAAGTGATAGAATTTCCTTATTTCTAATTTATTGGCATAGTGGAATCCATGCCCCATCAAATCCATATCTTCGTTCTCTTTGCATCCTTTCCCAGGCCTTTAGAATATGTTTGGTTGCAACGAAATCCATTAAAAGGAAAAGAAAAAGAGGACTTTTCATGAAAATCGAAAAGTTCAATGGAAAACTAGTTATATATTCTCTGAATTTATCAATTCTCTACTAAAATAAATAATTAGAAAAATCAGTCCTCCCAAGAAAACTTAGTTTTTCAATGGATTTTCGTAGCAACCAAACACATCTTTCGAATATTAACTTATCATATTGCTGGAATAATTGCCATGGACAATGAAAGCTACCATGCAAACATTGCTCTAGACCCTAGCTAGCTAGTATAGTGGTATGTATTTGCAGGCCTTTTCCGCTATTTTAGCCTCTGTGGGGCACCCAATTTGTTAGCGAAGAGCCTGGCTTAAGAAAAGAAGCTAGCAAACGAAGACTCGGGTGCGCACACATAGATCAAAAGACAAATAGACAGATAGATAGGTAGACAGATAGACAGACAGAGAGAAGAAAAATGAAAATCATTAGAGGCCCCAGGACAAACAAACATATTTGGTCCAAGATAATCATGGCTAGCTGAGGCTATTAAAGCTAACCGAGGCAACCTTTAATGGCCTCCTTCTTTTTTAACATCAGCAGGTCTTTTCCACACCATCAACCTCTCCGGGCCCAGAGATACAACAAACTCACTCCAAAATGAAAGCTCCCTCCTTTGTAAAAGCTCCAATACGGCTGTGGCCACTAGGCAACCATATCACATATGCAAACTAGACACCCATCAAAACAAATCAAATAAACTAGATTTTGCCAAACAGCTAGTAGTATTATATTGCTTCTAAATACTAATACACCATGTTATGATGTTACATGGTACATACATAGAAGCAAGCCGTATAAAAAGCTAAGCTACGTAGCATCCATGCAGACCTTAGTGGAGCACCCGGCCACGGTGCGGGTGCGACACAAACAAAACCCCCCCGAGTTCAGTAGCTTGGGTGCTATAAATTGGCTCTTTCTTTGGAGCAGTATTGCTTTGGACTGGCTTGGGGTGGTAGCTTGCATAAGGTGGTGGTGGCCTTCTCTTCCGGACCAGGCACTCGTCCAGAATGTCGAAGGCCTCTTTCCCTACCTTAGCGAGGTGGGTCTTGGTTGCCATGCACAAGAATAGCTCAGGTATGCACAAGAGCCAAGGGCTTCTCTGTTTTGGGTTGCTAGGGCCGTTTGGGTCCCCATGCCATTCTTTATAGGCAGGTGCCTTCTCGCTTGACTCCAGTCAACGTTCTAGGGTCCCATCTCCCACTTCCTAATGGACACTGGCTAAGGCCCTGTTTGGGGGAGCTGTTGGCAGTAGAGCTGTTGGAAGTAGAGCTGTTAGAAGTAGAGCTGTCTGAAGTAGAGCTGTTATAAAAAGCTGTTTGATGTTTGGTAACTATATTCGTAAAGTGCTGTGGTACTTTATTTGGTATTTGGTAAACAAACTGAGAAAGTACTTTTGTATGACAAAATTACCATAAAGGACATTGCATAATATTATACAACAGAACATAATAAAACATAACATAAATTAATACATAAATATACGATATAGTATAATATTATTATAATATAAAATAATATTATGTTAATATAGCATAATAGTAATATAATTATTAGAGTAAATTAATATTTGGTAATATAACATAATATTAAATTATTTAACATAACATATTAATGTATTATGATATAATGTAATATATATTATATTTATAGTGTAATAAAATAATAAAAGTATAAAATATTATAATTATTAGTATAAATTAATTTCTCATAATATAACATAATATTAAATTATTTAAAATAACATATTAATGTATTATAATGTAATGTAATATAATACAATATTTATAGTATAATATAATAATAAAGGTATAAAATATTATAATTATTAGTATAAATTAATTTTTCATAATATAACATAATATTAAATTATTTAACATAACATATTAATGTATTATGATATAATATAATATGATATTATATTTATAGTATAATACAAAAATAAAGGTGTAAAATATTATAATTATTAGTATAAATTAATTTTTCATAATATAACATAATATTAAATTATTTAACATAACATATTAATGTATTATGATATAATATAATATGATATTATATTTATAGTATAATACAAAAATAAAAGTATAAAATATTAAAATTATTAGTATAAAATAATTTTCCATAATAATTTCCCATAATTTCCCATAAAATAATTTTTCGCGGTCCAAGGGCTCTTCTTTGTGGTCCACGCTCGAGGAGGACCTCAGCGTCGGCCGCAAGGTTGATGATAAAAAAAAAAACAATAGATTGATTTTGGAAGGTATGAAAAAAAATTTTCTTCTAAAATGTGGTTCAAGAGATGCATCCAAAAATTGAAAAGAAAAATACCTTTTCTTACGGAAGGGAGTCTGATGGCTAGGGTTCTTGGCTCCAGCAGATTTTTAGGTTTATAAAGGGACAAACTATGTAATTATGTTATTTTAATATGGGCATTTTTGTCAAAAATACAGCTTTCCGAAAAAGCTGAAACAGCTTCCTCCCAAAAGCTCCAAATTGGAGCTTTCTCCCAAAAGCTGTTTTCAGCTTCCCGCAAAAGCTGAAACAGCTTTTCGAAAAATTTACCAAACACAGTTTTTCATCTAAAAGTACTTTTGGAGGGCCAGAAAGTGCTTTCTGGCCCTCCAAAAGCTCCCCCAAACAGGGCCTAACTTTCGGTTGCTTGAACTTTATCTCCCACTCTATAGGGAAGGGGGTCAGGTGGAGTGGATAGGAGGGCATTTTGGTGGCATCTGATGATTCCTTACGTTATGAATCCAAGATACCATGGGAATATTTTCCTCCTTTACTGAGGAAGTAGAGATCAGGTTTGCAAAACCAATAGGAGGCAAAGAGAATGGTTTGATATGATTCGGCTGACCATGGTTAGGAAGCATGTGTGAGTCGATCAGGCTTAGCTCTGGCCGAGGTTCCCTTATACTTGCCTTCTAATATTCTGCTTTCGGCAAACTTGATCTAGAAAGATATTACATGATATAGTCTAATTTGAGGAGAAATTATTAGTTGGCCCGGGTCCACCAACTCAGCGGTGGACCTGTCCAACCAGAAAGCAACATGGATCCGCTTCCTTTTTTTCTTGTTTTTTGTCGATGACTAGACTATCCACTGTTAAGCTGGTAGATTTGGTCCAACTAATATTTTTTTCTAGTTAAGTGGTTGGTTTGACCCAATCTTCGGCCAACTGATGCAGGTGGATAATGTATTTTCTTTATGCAGTTAATTGTTGAAATTTTGCAATATAGGAGTCGCGATCTTACTTTTTTCAATAATGTAGATTTATTTCACCTTTATATGATTCTTCTGGATTTTTGGGAGTGGAAAAGCCGGCATCTCGATGTTTTTTTATTTTGTTTTTGAGTAAAATCTCAAGAGGTCATATTTATCTATTATGATTTTCCAGCTTTTATTCTCATGCGACCCCATGTTAGCATTATGTTGATCGTCTGACAAATATATGAAGTTAGTCTCCTTCATACACAACATAGATTTGGTGTAGTAAAAAGAATTTGATAGAGGCATCTGAGATTGGAATCACATCAAAACCATTTGGAATCACATTTGCTTTTTACTGTCCAGAGCAGGAGCACATCTAGGAAAGAAGTTATTAGACAATATTCGCTTAGATTAAGATACGTTAAGATGATCCAGCATTATCTCTTTGCATAAAAGGCAGTGCGGAGCTGAGGGCTGCCTGGGTAGGTCTTCGACATGCTCAGCATGTGCTATCATCTAGTTCAGTTATCTTAGATGGTGATTCGGCTACGGTCATCAGCTAGATCCAAGAAAGTCCGAGGGTCGCTGCCGGTGACCATCCATTGCTTCGTGATATCTGAATGATAATGAGGAATGGAGGGGTTGTCTAGACGAAGCATGTGTTTAGAGAAGCCAATGAGATTGCGGACTGGGTGGTCACCTACGTGGCTAACCATACCGATAGCATCATATGGGCGGAGGATAGAGAGCTGTCTTGTAAGTTTCGTGATATTTTGTTTTCCGATTTTATTGGGTGTATCCGTACACGTATTATATGAATCATCCGTTCTAGCAAAAAAAAAAAAGAAAGACGATGTGTGCTACTGTGTGTGTGTGTGTGAGAGAGAGAGAGAGAGATCTGTGCATCAAAAGCATCATTATTTCAAAAGGATGACTCGTCTCTAGAGATATCAAATCTAACACTGGGTTGGTCGGGTGTGATTGCGCTTGCCTGCTTTATTTCATTTCTTGAGCCTTACCCTCATAAAAGTCGACCTTTGTCTACAAGTTGGTGAGAAGCGTATGGAGACTGTGGAGTGGAATAAGAAGGCATCAATAAAGGGTGAAGAGAAGCTTGTGCTTATCCAACTGATCCTCCAAAGGGAGTGGAAGAGGCCACACCTGGGTTAAGAGAATCCCACACTTTCCCAACCCTTTTCAGCTACTGGAAAGTGTGAATGGAGGGTCGTGAATCCAAGGTGGGTTTGGTCTTGACCTGGTTCTGGTCTTCCTTCCCTATGGGCTGAGCACCAAGGTTCTCACTGCCACGTGTCCGACAGCCCTTGGTGGTTTATAACCTTATTCATAAAAGTCGGATTACGGGCAGTTCGATTGTCATTACAAAAATGACACATCAACATATATTTTCTTGTGGGCCAGAGTTCCACTTTGGGCCCACAGAAGTTATCCCTAGAATTATCCCAAGAGGAATAAAGTCCGCCATCACAAAAGAATCAGATGTCCTCAACCTAATCCGACAAGCTCGTTCGCGTAACACAGTTCAATTTAGGATGAATGCACCTTCTCTGCTTACAGACTAGCCTAACGTGAGCTCGACCTAAATTTTTGGAGTTAGGTTGGGCAATAAGGGCTAGGTATTGGCAAAGTGCGTCTGGATTCCCTGTTCGGCTCAATCTAACCTATTCGAGCTACATTAGTACTGCAACATGATTTTAGCACGAAATTGGATTTATAAGAACAAATTGGACAATACCGACCAGAACTAGACTACCGGAGCCAACCGAGCTCGATCTAGACCGGTAGACCCGACCAAGTTTGAGGATTTGAAGCAAGCTACTAAAATTGCTAGACCGTAACTTTTTGTTAACTTGTAACGAGAAAAGTGTTAGCTATGGACTTGCAACATGTACAACTCTAATTTGGCAAAACAATCATGTTACAGGGAGAGATCAAGCATACGAGACGCACAGGCCCTTATCAGAATATCATGAACCATCTAGGCAAAAATATCAACTCTTCTAATAATCAAGGTCATGGTCAATGCTTCATCTCTATTTGCAGGCAATTCATTGTTGAAGGACATATTACAGTGGAA